>NW_025935771.1:0-52577 GCF_000764305.2 Hyalella azteca | reverse complement strand
AGAATCTAAATTTAAATTTAAATGAAATCTTCTTGGGGAGCAGAACAGCCTGGATGTTTTCACCTGCAAAGTCCTGCCTGCCTCCCAATAGGCACTCAATGTAGCAAGGATAAGGAACTAAATGTTTCTGGAGCTTGATTCCACTCAAGGATGGTGGAGCGACTACATGTGCACCTCCTCATACAATGCCAGGTGGGTTACTGAGCTGCACCTCAAGCAAACACTGTATTTATTGTGCTGGGCAGCAAATTAGCTCCTATCTTATTTGTTAAAGAACTCCCCCCGCCCCCCTTTCATGATCTGTTGTGAAAGCATAAATGACATACAGAGATTGTAATGGTACTGTTGAATAGGGCAGAATGTCAGCTTTAAGAGGAGACTAAATGGTAACTGAAGCAAAACTCAAGCAGACACTACATTTAAAGTGCTCAGCAGCTAACTAACTCCTATTTAATTTGTTGAAGAACTCCCCCACCCACCCGCCTTTCATGATCTGTCTCTGTCATGAAAGAATAAATCAACATACAGAGATGGCAATGTTACCGTTGGATAAGGCAGAATATCAGCTTTAAGGTGGGACTAAAAACCGGAAAAGCCCAAATTTTCAGTTTATGACCGAAACGGTCTCCTTAAGGAACAAACACTTCTAAAGTTCTTAGTAGGTAATCTTCAAGATGGTAATCTTAGAAATGTTCAAGATAGATAATTCAAGATAACATTTTTTTTACTAATCCTTTTCTGCTCTCTCCTTTGGCCTTCCCTAACTCTTTATGCCAACTAAAATTTTTGGACCCTAGAGGCTAGATAGATTGAAATTAATATACAAACCACAAATTTTAGAATTCCATACTGATAAGTAGATGGTAATTAAGAATGCATCTAGAATGGCACCATGCCGGGCCAAACATGGACTGGCCCTGCTGGTGCTGGCATTGACACCTTCACAGTAGTACCTACCTATATAGGTAGTTGGCAACTTGGCTTTGGCTAGTTTAGTATTTAAAGAGGACTGAAAATTTTTCACTATACACAGTCTCAGAATCAGACAAGAAACTAAATTAAAGGAATATTTATGGGCATTGTTGCGAGAAAAACACTACCGTCAATGCCACATAAGTCGCCACTTTCAGAAAACCCAAAAGAATATATTGGATTTTGAAACACCAATCAGCTAAAAATTAAATGTAACACTTGTACAGGGTTGACTTATGTTTAGACTTTCGAGAAAAAAATTCACAGTTTTTTTATTGCTCCATCATATAATAAAATGGAAGTTTTTGAGACTCGTCGGGAGTGGTGAGGTATATAGTACCTGCTTCAAAGTCGCCAGCGATATTGACAAAGGGTACACTAAAGTCGCCATTGCCTGGCAAGGTTATTGCAGTCTTTTCGTGAATAGCGCCTGCGTGAGGTATAGTACAGAAAGCCTCAAATTCCGGCAAAAACAACCCTTCAACTTCGGTCTTTGTTTAAGAAAAGTAATAAATAAATGCTTTAAATATTGTTTTTGTCTGAAAATAAATGTAACCTCAATGAATGAATTTTTTTCCTGGCTATAATAATTAAGAGGATTCAAACTAATCTTAAATACATAAAAATAAACTGTCGTTTCACTGCATCAAATATCGATGTTGGGAGGGCTGTTCATTTGCGCCTTTATCCGCCCCGATTCCAATTCATCGAACAAACGCACTTCAGGGATAGACGGTTCCGTATAAAAAATTCTTCTGTTACATAGCAGTGTGGCACACTAGTCAGCAATCTGAACAGAATTCACGAATTTCCTTGTATGCAGCGTGAAGAATTTCCTCAAACCTAAAAAATATTATTCCCGACCCTATTTCTAACTCAACGGCCAAAAGAGCGCACTGCACCACACATAAAAGAACTCGACCGCTGAAATGCTGGTGTACGTTGAGTCCTCCATCAGACACTGTAAATATTGTGAGAAATAAATAACAGCCGTGAAATTACGTTGCAAACTTGTGAGAAGTTTGCGACGGGGTGGCCCAGTGGAGTTCAGAGTACCATGATTGACACAGAGAAGCGCGGGTTTGATCCCAGGTCTGTGTGACTGTTTCTGGTCAGAATCGGCAAGGAGGCCGGACAATTAAGGGGACTGACTACCCTAAAATTTTCAATTTTGGCGTTTTCCGGTTTTTGAGCTCATCTGAAAGCTGGAATTCTGCTCTTTCCAATAGTACCACTGCCATCGCTGTACGCCAATATTTACGTTCATGGCGTCTCTTTAAAGGGAAGCGGGTGGAAGAGTTCGTTAAGTAATTAGATATAAAGTAATTAGCTGCTGAAATCTTTGAATATAGTTTCTACTTGAGTTGTGCTGCAGTTACATGCTTAGTCATCTTAAAGCTGACATTCTGAGCTTTCCATCGATACTACTGCGATCCATGTACGGCAATATTGACGCAGATGGCCGGGCTTTAATGGGGGGCGGGGAGCAGCAAGACTACATATCTTGGGGAGCAGCAAGACTACATATAAAGTACCCCTTTTTAGCCGTTTTCTATGAATTTCACGTTTTCTATCAATTTTTTAGAAAAATTCATAGAAGCAAAATGTTATTTTCTTTACATTTTACGTATGTATTTGAAGTTTCATGATGATCGGATAATAACTGTAGAAGTTTTTCCGGAGGGTAGTCGGTCCCCTTAAGCAAAGTAAAATTGAAATAGTGAGTGGCTAGTTCGAGACCGCAAAATGCTGTGAATGTTCTGTGATCTAAAGAATCAGCGACAGGCCTACGGCCTACTAAATGCTGAAACTGTCAATATTATTATTTATTATTATAAAGAGAATGACATTACTGTATGCTGCTGACTTCATCAGAACAGCATCGTTCCTATTTTGCAGAGGTCTTAGGTCGTATGAGGTCCTATTTTCCCAGCCATGTCCCTAAACGCCGCATCATAAATGATCGGGTCGCATTTATGGAGGTCTTCTTTTCTCACGTGACGTTAATAGGACTGGCATAAACTGCTTCGTGTAAGAGTGGGTAATGGGTCTCGATCAAATGGCCTCTCACAAGAGGTTCATACAGGATTAATATTAGAGTGAATATAGATTGCACAAATTGATGATATAGTAATATGAATGATTTACTTTCAGATCAGTTTTATTTATATTCACCATTGTTTCCCATTCTTAATGCAAATTCTTCAAAATCCAAGGGCAAGGTGACCTAGTAGTTACAGGAGCAGTAAGATGAGGGTTCAATCTTAGCTACCTGCTACAGTTCTGGTCAAATCGGCGATGACCGGCAGAGGAGCAGGGCGGTTAAGCGTATATCAAAATTAGGGCAGTGAGTTGCGTGTTCGAGACATTAAAATGCTGTGAAAATTCTGTGATGTTACAAATCTGTGACAGGTCTAATAGCCCATGGATCAATTGGTTTCTTTCAGGATCAATTGGTTCCTGAAAAGTTGGGACTTGTCAATTGCGTTTGGGTTGAAGGGATGAATTTTGCATTTGCTGAATCCAGATTTGATATTTGAAGCCGTCATTGAATTTTCCAAAGCACTCTTTATAATATGCAGAACATTCTTCTTTGCAATCCACAAGTTCCCTTGCACGGCTTGCCCAAGTTTTATGAGCTTTGAGAGAGCAACTTTGAATGACTTATAGATGGCAACGTCTAATGGCTGACAGAGATGGGTGGTGTGAGGCATTAATGCTAACAATATCACATTGTTGTGCCTGGCACAGTCAATAACATCTGGAGAGCAGTGGGAGGCATGGCTATCGAGCAGCAAGAGAACAGGTTTATCTGCTGATGGCTTAGTAAATACCAAGCGAGTGTCTTGCACAGCACATTGAACGTACGGGCTGCGGTTGACGCAGGAAGATTCTCGACTCTGCAGGTGGCAAAAGCCCTATCCATGTCCTCCTGCCTCCATAATCATAATTTTGCTCCTTTCCTCGATGTCATCTTTAATGATACAAAATAGTTATATTAACATGCGTACTTAAACAAATGGACATATTGTAATTACATAACACATAATTTCATACGGAATGTGCTTTATCTTTTCGAATACGTTTATACTCCTGAAATACACATCAAGCATTATTATAAGAGATTTAACCGAGTAGTCTGTAGTTTGCCTTATTAAGCTTATTTAGTAGTAAGACAACTTCGGTCTTGCCTATTCAAAATGTAGTTATTTACTCAGGTCAGAGCAGCAGCTCTATGCTTGACCCTTTGTTCACGCAACTCCAATCATTGCAAGAGTATCGTGCTCAGCCTTTGAAGTAGTTTTAATCGCTTTTAAAAGTATAATTGCTAATAATTTGAGAATAAATATGGGCAATGAATGCTTCTTACAGTATTCAAGACCTAACTTAGACTTAGTCTAGACACAATTATTACGTTGTAGGTATTAAAAAGTAATAAACATTTATCTTCAAATCCTGGCTCTTAAAGCAAATATCCATCACAAACTTTGCAATTTCTCCCAAAAGTTAAAAGTATAAACACATAAGTCGCCAGTTACCTATGTTTGGGATAGATTATAAATAAATTTCTATAGCATTAAAATCAGGGAGTACAAGCAAAACAAACCTCTGTTCATTGCATTTCACCTCGGTTTGACCCAAGGTTGGAAGGGAAAACATTTTTGCGGAATAAAGTATCGCCCAAACACAGTTCATGCCATGGTCAGGAAGATGTGCCAGGTGCACGGGAATTTTTTTCGTCATTTAACGACCTGCGCGGTGTGCCGTACTATGTTGGTAAAAAAAATGCGCCGTGCGCCATACTTTAGAAAGCTAAAAAGCCTAAAATAGTTCTACTATTTTAGTCGACAATATACGCGAGTATATTGACTACGCGAGTCGAACTGACAATAATAAAATGTAAGACATGTCCGGGTTTTGGTGAAGCACCAGGATCAATAAGATCTTGACCCTCAGATGTATTAGTCATTGAGGGATCGTTTAGCACTTTCACAAATCACAATGATAAGAAAAACAGAGAGGTTCACAGGAACGTCCTCTTTCGACAACGGTTCAAGCTTCTCTCCGGGCCAAAGTTTAAACCGAAATCCTTTCTCACTGTCGAACCATGAATCATAACAATTAATTACTCTTAATATCCGCAAGTTCGGAAATTTCAAATGTAGCCAACAAATTTTTGTCGTCGATTTATGAAATTTTGTATTAAAATCTTATTTCGTAAGTAAAGATAATTTTTTATTTCCGATTCGAAGCAAGGGCAGAAATGTGATACAAGCTAATGCAAGATCAGTAAACAGTTTTTAAAATGCAGAATACACGAGTATTCAGCTTGTCCTTGAAAGAATAACAAAACGCCATGTAATCGAATATTTTGGAGTGATTCGGCAAGCGGGAGCCTCGTGATGATATATATTGCCTACCGTACCTTCCATGCAATGGGCTACGGAGTTCATCGGTGCCGGGTTATTCATTATTTTACCCGACACAATGGCTCTTGAACATTCTCACCCATGATGATAAATTTAAACAGTACATGTAAAATCGCGAGAAGAAACCACCAGGGTATCGACTGGAATTTGAATTTAATGCGTACTCATGATTAAGACTTTTAGATCTGTCATTCACGTTGCTTGAAAAATCATTTACTGGCATTAAAAAATAAAAGTTCACGTCACACTCTGCATTTAAAAAAAAGTTAGACGGAAAGGTATTCACTTGAATCTTAAAATACTAAATCATTCAGCTATACATGTCAACCTTCTTTAAAAATACAGATACAATGCGCTAAAACATCCACAACGGTCACCTCTGCCTTCCCACCCTCCCCTCTCTCAACCCTCCACTCATATCATTCTCCTCCTCTCCCTTAACCTCTTCACGTTCCTTCTTAACCTCTCTTCACACTCTCAGACATATCTACCGTTACTCCCACTGACAGACCCACAATCATTGCCATCTACTCTTCGCATGTTCTCTCATACCCCACTTTCTTAATCTCACCTCCATCATTAGGAATCATCTCCATCATAGACTATCGCTCTCTCTCTCTCATACGCCTCACATTCGATCAACTATCAAGTGCCCCACCACCACCGTTTCCTTCCCATCCGTCTTCCTTCCTCTCATTCCAAATGTATTTACGTCCATTCACATCTAGCGCCCCAGTCCTCACGCAAAACAGAAGGTTCCCCCCTTCCACCTTTACTACCATCATAAATGCATATTTTGGCATCGCTTTCATCTGCTATAGTTTCTGTTTTCTTTCCCTTCATTCCTTGCTTTCACACATTCAGCCCATCATCTTTCACGCGCAAATTTATTTCGCTTTTCCACTCTTTTTCATACCACTCTATCCCAGCTGTACCTCCTACTGTCAGCACCCATTCCGTCATTCGTTCTTTGGCTCAACAGGCCCTTGGCGCACTCGTGACCTATGCTTCATGCATACCAAACTAACGTACCACTGCACATCTACTGATCTACGTGCCTAATTTCTCATCATAATGTTCAACATATACATCTTTCTTCCCCAACGTTCATCGTCCATTCGTCCCAGTCTCACTTTATACCATGAAACTGATTTCATTCTTTTCTCCTTGAAGGTACTCCATCCCCTGTCCCCTCAGGCTCTCAGGGCCTCCAGCGCAGTCCACCTGGGGGCTCCTAGTGCCAATCTCGCTACTCATTTCTGTATCATTTCCAGTTTATATAGATCATCATCACTATATGTTATCGCATCCAATCCATACATAATAGTAGGAACTTTAAGACCTCCCTCAATACTACATACATACTCGCTCTCACTTTTGCTGCACTTCCAAGTACCAAGTATACCCAAGTGACCAACCATTTATTCACCTTCCTTGAATTCGCGACCTTTGTTCTCTCACATCCCTCCTGGCCCACACACATCCCTAAGTACCTACACTCATTCATCTTAACAATTTAATTCCCACATAAACAGCCACACTCTGACCATATCCTCAGCCAATCCATTCAAAACAATTACTTGGCTCTTCTCTGTAGTACTGATCGCATATTGATTTGAAGTCACTTCCCTACTCGGTCACACAATCCAGCATACTTTGTAGTTCTAGGCTATTTTCACTTAGCACACAGCATACATTATAGACACAGCATCATCAGCATACAGATCGTCTTTTTAACCTTTCGCCGCCCACACGCACACCAAATCCATTCTCTTCACCCTCGTGGCCATCGCTTCAGTGTAAAGGTTAAAGAGAAGTAGAGACAAGATGAATCCTTGTCATACGCCCCTCCTGCTCCACACTCAGTCCGTCTCCACATCCCTTAGTCCGCATTTTGCTCCAGTATTCACATACATCCTTCTCCAATTACAACTTTTTCCAGGGTTTTACACAAGAGTTCTCTATCAACCCGGTCATATGGTTTTTCTTAGCAAGTTCTCTATCAACCCGGTCATGTTTTTTCTAACTAGAAAAGCCATGCACACCTTCTTTCGTTTTTATTCATTCTCCCGATAACTTAATTCACAACAAATATATCATCTTCTGTTGCATCTAAAACCATTTTGCTCTTCGTCAAGTACTCTTTCGATTCTTGGGCATCTTTGCATCCGCTTTCATAACCGCAAAGAGAAAAACTGACCACTAGTGTCAGCAGCAGCAATCGGTCTAATCCTCAAGTTCTTCTCGTCCATTCCAGCTGTTAGGCCGTGATGTCATTAGCGACTATTACGTCACCTTCTGTGACGCCACTACTCGCGGGTCACCGCGTATATAAGCTCGGAGAGCGCACTGCCAGTCAGTCATCGTAGAGCCTGCAAACTCTAGACGAGCTCACGTCGTCTTAGACTCCGGCACTCGCAGCCAACACGCAGTGTCGTTACACTCTATCTCCAAAATTACTGCACATACTGTGCTTTGATCCTGTAACTTCTATCTAGTGTATCCCGTGAACCTATCTTCAATACTTACGCTTAGTTACACGTCTTGTTATTATCCTTCCCTGGCCAATGAATATTTAATATGTTATTCGGAAAATTATAATGAACCAAAACCCTTCAGGTTTATCTACAATAGATCAGACAGATCCTTCCAAGGTTATGACAGAAATATAAACTTGGACAGTGGCACACCAGAACAGTGCCCTTATAAAATTTGACACTGCTGCCTTATTATTCTTCAGTTTTTCTATTACTCGTTTCACTTGTTCATTTGTAATTTATTCATCTTTGACACTCAGATCTTTACGTTCTAATGAAACAACGTTTTCGCCTGACATGAATAAGTCAGTCATCCCACGAATGTCTTCACAAAATTCCTTCACATTCTCAGCCACTCTTGTTCTCTGTCACATACGCTCGCTCCTCATTCAGCCCATCCACTCTCAAATAATTTTCCCCTTAAAGAAGGCATACCATTCGCGTCCGCCTCTATGTCCCTTCATAACGAATTTGTTAATTCTATTTCGCTCATACTAAACAATATGCTTTCTAATTATAGTTTTGTTTTCTCTGTTTTTCATACCTCAGCCATGCTTCCTACTCCATCAATGTTTCCAAACAACTTGCAATTATTCAGTACAAGAGGACGCAAAAAGGAAGTACGACATTACTGAGCTTCATTCTGTCGCATCATTCCAGAACAGCCAGAACGTTGTTACATGTTGAATTTGGAAAAGAATAAGGGCAGAGAACATCTAACACTTTACATGTTAACATTTCTCAAATTTTTTTTTACAAAATTGTTCCAACGACGCAATCAAATGAGTCGATGAAATATATAAATTCAAAATTGGCGACTAGTTGATGCTAACGCTGTATTGAACTTGTGGACAAACCATAGCCATTGAGCATAGCTGGAAATTGGGCGCAAGTTCTTACACGGCTTCAACTTAGCAGAATTCCTACAGTAAATCTAACACGACTAATTTACAGATTAATTAGAAAGAAAATGCGAATTTTTAGCCACTTGAACACAAATACTCAATAGATCCCAGAGTTAAATGGAGTTATTTCTTGAGCACGAATGACTGTAGTTTCTCGAGGAGTCCGACATAGAGCGAGTGTTCATAATCACTGCAGAGCCCGCTGAGCTTGTCAACAAATTCCTCGGACACACCGCGCTCCTCCAGGTAGTTCATGAGGTGGTCATACAGTTGCTGCACACAAATGGTCGTACATTCAACACATTTCGGTGAGGGACATAAATTCCTAAAGGGACGGCAATTAATCATGAGATATTTTTCTACAGGAAATAACCCTCAATAAATAAAAATAATAAGGGTGAATGAAGAAGAAAATACACGATTCTTCAATACAATCACCCTAAAATACCTATAAAATTTAAAGAGTTTTAGGCAATTGAACACAGAATACAAAATATTAATCAAGATGCTTGTCAAATTAATCTTTTCTCCATTTCATTATACTGCATATATTATGTGTGAATTTCAACTGTGCAGCTGCTACAATCATAGATAATAAAAATCACTATGATCGTGGTTTCATTGTCTCATGGTATCTATTTCTAATAAACTTCCATAACATTAAGCTTATTTCACATGTGACGTCACAAGATGATATGGTACGAACTTACAGGGTCTAGAATGTCGCCCGACACACAATAAGTTTCGTCAGTCCATTCACCATCGTAGATCGTCACTTCACTGATGCCAAACACTTCTGCAATATCAGAGCTCATAAGGCACGGTGTATATATATATATATACTTGGGTCGGACAAAATAAGGGAAACGCTTAACATTCTGAGATCATAATTTTTGAACACATTATAAAGAATAAAAACATTACATTTTATGAAGTTTATTTATTTTAGTTGCTAAATGAAATTTCAATATTTGCAGCTATTTTTTAAAAATTTTGTGACTATAACCTTACGAAAATTGCCAACCAATCTGAATTTCAAAGAGGCCAAATTATCGGTGCTCAAATGGCAGGTGCTAGTGTGACAGAAACTTTCTGAATGGTTAACGTTTAAGAGGTATTGTCTCAAAAGTGATTACTACTTTTGAAAGTGAAGGTTAAATGTCCTCAGCAAAGCAGAGGTTTTGCTGCAAGTCATAGTTGTCTGAGAGAGGCCGTAGGTACCTATAGGTCACGGCTGTTAAAACTTAAAATTAAAGTAGAGATCACTAAACATCTACAGAACCTTGTTTCCATAAAAACCGTTTGTCGGGAGCTGCAAATATCCAAATTCTATGGAAGAGTGGCAATTAGGAACCCTCTAGTCTCAAAAACAAATGCTTCAAAGCGTTTAGAATGCTGTAAAATCTGTCAAAATTTGTCCCTCAAGCTGAGGGACAAATAATACATGAAGAGACTTTTCAGACATAAATATTTAGGCTGAATTAGATATCAACAGACTGAGGTACTTTAAACCCAATATAAATAAGTTGAGGCAGTTTACCTGGTATGGCATTCTGTTCATCAGTTTCAGCAACTTCACCAGCATCCATGAATGAACAAGTGAAAGAGAGCACACGAGAAGCGACAGCAACATCCACTTCAAACGAAGGCCTGCTTCTCAACTCAGCCTCTCCACTGTCTTCTGTGACCTGAGCTTCTGAGTCAGTGTCAACACTGTGGTTCACGTCCAGTGTAATTGTGATGCTGGACATAAACAATGAATAACATTACAGAATTTCATTTTTATAGAACCCAATACAGAAAGATAAGATGATGGCAAACAGGATTGGAAAATAAATGAATCATTGCAGATATATAAAATTATTAATGCTTGAAGCATGGAATGATTCTTAGTAAGACAGCCCAGGACAGGCAGGCAACAATCTATAATAAATATGTGTTGTACGTCATCCTCAATTAAGTGAAATATCAAATCAAAATATCCTATCAAAGATCACATTTTGATGCCTCCTCATCACTAAATGAACAAACATTAGAATGAAGCATCATTTTAGAATGAATGAATCATCTTCCATCATTCATTTCATGTTTGTTAGTAACAAAAGATGTAATGAAATTATATAGAAATTACTTTAGCCATGTTGAATCACAGCAAACAAAAGGTAGTCTTCTCCAGAGAACAAAATAGCCTAAAATTCAACAAGACTCAATCCATTGCAAAACAAAAATGTGAGTAGATAAGGTTCATTGCAGGCCTTCTAGTATTATTTCAATTTTTAAATCACAATTTTTTACCAACTCACGTCTCATCATTAAACTTCCTGTAGAGAATCATTTGAGCATCATTAGTCTTGACAGTAAAGTCACCAAACTTTGATGGCAGCCCAGGTACAACAGATTTCTTTTCATCTGCAATTTCTTGCTGAAGAAATTTGGCAAGCTCCTGATCACCTGTAAAATAAGAAAGTACTTGTCAAGTTATTAAGTGAAAAATCATCACAAGCATTCAACATGAAATAACTGACATTATTCTGCAAAAAAATGACTGATAAAATCAAATATGACTCAAACATATTATGCAAGAGGTTTCTAATCTCATCATATGAAGCTGGAAAATCTTGAGACTGGCAACTTGTGTCAGACAGCAAATTTGTCAAATTCAAACTTTTTACTGAAATCTCATTTCTCACAGCTCCCAAACTACATTTTCAATAATTAGGGTCAACCATTTGATGAGAGATAATTCATTTAGTGGTAATCTTGCAGCTCCAAAAGAGGCAAGAAAGCCAAAGTCACAGCTCAGATGGTATACTGTCAAATGGGGTAAAAAGGGACAGGCAGGGTAAATCAGGACACGCGTCCCACATTTCGTAGAAATGTTGTAGCAGCTAAACTAATTGAAATATTGCAAAACTAAAAATAGTGGCACAAACTTCAACATTTTTACTATCTATTATGTATTAAGGTAGTCAAGAAATCAAGTGTTTACTAACTCTAAAAAAATCACAGAAAAAAAGGGTGAAAAGTGAGATTTTGGAAAAGTACTTCTACTAAGGTCTGGAGCAAAAAAAATATATTCACAGTATTAAAGAATTTTAGTTACATAAAAGTTGCACACAGGTGTCGGCTTGAAAACATAATTGATGGAATTTGCATATCTCATTAAAAAAAATGGCAGCCATTTCCATGCAACATGGTAAAAAGACACAGCCTGGGGTAATTAGGGACAACCCCCTAAAACACATTTACAGCAGATCCTCTGTTAGCAAAGGCCACAGTTAAGATATATATATATTTATATTAGAAATTTATATTTATATTTATATTAGATGGCAGAATTTACTTGTTTACACACGTGCGATCGATGACCAGAGAATTCGTTGATTTATATTATTAGTGGGTGGAACTTTTCTTCAGATGACTGTTTCGAATGCAACAAACATTCATTTTCAAGTTAGAAGAAGCATTAAACATTGACATTTTGGTGGAAATAAGTACATAATATAAGTAAATAGGATACAACAGTAAAATTTTGGACCAAAAATTACTCGGAAAATTATTTCAGAGTTCAGACAATTCCGGTAGTCAGAAAATAGATAACTGGAGTCCAATCTGTAGAGATGAGGGATTCAGCTATCGCCGGTCGGTTGTTGTCGGGCCACTGCTTGATCACGATGCTGGTGAGTACCTTCAGCGCAATGCGAGTGACGGTCTGGTTGTAAGCTTGTCTCGCGTTGTGAGACTCTTTGATGTGTTGAGAATTTATATAATATAATATAAATCAACGAATTCTCTGGTCATCGATCGCACATATATATATATTTAAACACGGGTGGTTAATGACCAGTGAAATCATTAATTTAAATTTTCAGGATCGAACAATATTCTTCAGTTGACGTTGGTTGATAAAATTTCAGTTTCAAGGAAGTAATTTAATTTATTAACGACGTTTCGAATGTGACATCATTCATTTTCAAGTTATAGGAAGCATTGAATACTGAAATTTTGGCGGAAATAAGTACATGATACACGTATATATGATACAACACGAAAATTTGGAACCGTGAAAATAATTCCGAAACAATCTCAAAGTTCAGAAAATCCGGTAGTTATGAGACGAGTAGCTGGAGTCCAATCCGTAGAGATGAGGGTATCTGCTATCGTCGGTCGAATATTTCGGGCCACTGCACGATGAAGATGCTGGTGTGTTTCTCCAGCACAGTGGGAGTTGTTGTCAAGGGTGTCAGGGAGCCTGTTGAATTCATCACTGATCTTGAGATGAAGTTGCTTGTATATTTGCTTGTGGTCACGAACTATAGTCAGCCCAACCGCACGGCTAGCTAGCGGCAATGAATTATGAATCAACAGTCAGTAGAACTTCAGATCCCATCCGGTACAGACTTGTCCATTTTGGTCTCATCATCTTTTGTATCTTCAGTTAGTCTTCACCTTAACTCGACCACCTTGTTCTCTGGGCGCTTTTCACCTGATGCGCACACCTTCGCCGTATCTCCTGAGTTATCCCTACACTTACGGAGACGCCCGCTACTACCTCGACGAGCAGCACGTGCCGGTGGCGACGTGGATGATCAACCTGTGCTTTGGCGGTTGGCTTTGGGAGGTGTTGAGATCTGCAGGGAGGCCCACGATCTTAGCGCTGATGGCCCCACGGCGAGATCACGGTACGATTCCAGGAGTTTTCGTGTTCTCATTCAGTATGGAACTTTTTTCCGATCGCTGAGCAAGTTCCTTTAATATAAAAAGCTTCTACGTCATAAACCATTCAATCAGTCAGTGTGAATTGGAATTCTAATTTACAATCTAATTTAAAATCACATTGAAATTCTGTCGATAGCTAAAACCTTTGTAAACTATTTGCAGGCTTGTGAAGTGGCGCTAAAGGTGGAAGATGCCTGGAAGGAGTCTGGGTCAGAAGCCTTACTAGCTTCTGAGTTTCGTTCAATAAACTTGTTTCGTTCCTTGACTCTAGTCCATTTTCCCCATTATTTAGTGCACTGTACGTTTAATTCGAAGTTCACCGTTTGCCGTGAACTGGTTTCAACTTTGAAAATGTGTCCGCGTTGTACAGCTAGCTATTAACGTACGTTGCTGCCTACGCCGATTTCCTTGGCCAAGCATCTATAATGTGAATCCGATCTTGAAACGGATTTCGATGGCCTAAATTCATCAAATAATTTAGAATTGAGACTACAGTCCGATGTTGTACTCTGTTCACTTACACCACGAGACTTGCGGTCATCCTCAAAAAAGTGGAATTAGAGGCACGATCGTCTTCTTTCTAGTAAATCCAGCTCCTGCATAGAAGAAAATTCATTTGAAACTATGTGTTCAGATTTCTCCAGGCCTACATTTGACTTCATGTTCTAGCAATAAGTGGCGGAACGGTTAACTAGTGCTTAAGTTCATATCCGTGCGCTATCTTAGATAGAACATAGAAGGCACTGTTGGTGTGCGTTATATGGCATTATATTACGCACATACAACGGGATGGACTTGTATTTTCGACCAGTGTTCAATCGTTTATATCGAGAGTTGTCCCGTCGAGTCACGTGCAGGGGGCACGAAAGTAAAATTCATTGCAGAAAAATGTTGTCAAATAAGTTGTTGTCTCTACTATAACTGAGGTCCTTTTTCAAGTCTTTGTTGGCAATTTCCATAAAAGTCTTTCCAACCTCTGATAGTTCTGCATCAAGACTCTGACCTATCATTCATTATGGCACGAATAAGATGTTGTGTAAGGAATTTATACGAATATAACGGCTAATAATTTTTATTGAACTCGAGAAGACATAACTTGGACATCAGTGAAGTCAGGCAAGAACTGCAGAGGCTGATGTTTGTCAGGTGTCTGTTTCTGCGACCACCTGATGGATTTGTACTGAGGGTCTGGGTACTTATTGTTCCAAGTGTGACTAAGGCAGGACAAGTGAAACACGATTAACGCTAGAACTATTATAATCTGGCTATATATAGTCCTTAACAGGGATGACGTCACTAGGCGTGACTCTACCATGTGGGTACAGAACAAGCTATTAGATGGTGACGTATTATAATCTAGATGGTCATAGAAGATGACCGGACAATGTTCACGAAACTGAAATTAGAGACCAATGATCTAAATTAAAATAATGTAGGAATACTAGAAATGACTTTATACTATTATATTCAGTAATTCCAATTCAACGGCACAAGATATGACAGTTACGCAGTCCCCATTTCTAACCTTAAATTAAACATAGTACAACGCAGAACAGGTAGTGTGCACTGGCGGCACCGGAGGCAAGAAACGAGATGACACGTACGAGACGAGAGGTGAATACCGAGGTTATACTGTAAGATAACGGAATTAACGGTCAGATCGGGTTTTAAATGCTTCCAAAAATTTTGGTAATATTAATGAATTGGTCATTTAAGCTAAATGATTATGCAAATCAAATCAAATTCATGAGAAAACCAACCTTCAAAATTATTGCCGTTGGCGAACTTTGAAGTGGCTCGAATTAAGCCGTTCAGAGGCAAAGGAGGTATATTGATGCAATTAAGAGGATATTATATATATAAAAGAATATTAGTTAATGGCCGGCCCAGCTTGCTAAGTTAGCAGAAGGAGGTTAGTGTGCACAAGTGCAATTAGTAGTTAAAGTTAAAGCTCGAAAGTCGGCAATACTGCCTAAGTAATGCGTCAAAGACGACTTTTAATTGTTGGGCCAAACCAAAGAGGTGAAGTTGCATGCATTAAATGCAAAAAGAGCCCATGTCATGCATTAATTCAAGTTAATTAGTATGAGATAGGACGATAATTACACTCCAACGTGGGTATAGAAGCCAACCGTCCAGAACACTGTTAGGTATCACCTATCGCTCACGCCTCCAAAATCCTCTCTTCTAATGGTTCCTAGCTATCTAGAAATCAACTTAAAACTATACTTATTCTACAAGGTCCCGCTCAATTAAAACGGAACATAATTTCTTATAGTTGATGGCATCGGCAAAATTGTACAAATGAAGTCGATTAGATTTGAACTGTTTAAATTGTTCGATAATTTTCGCCAGCACATGATTAAGAGTACAAGGAAGAAGACAAAAAAATTATGCAACTTATTAGGCTACAGCCAGACTAAAAGCGTTCGCGCTGGTGCGCAAGAAGAAACGACAGTTTGGGGTTTGTAGTTTTTACTTAACAGTCGTTGGTGACGTAAGCATTGAAATAGATTTAATATTAGCTTATAGGTCGAGAAAGACATACATAAAACTTACACTAGGCAGGGGCTGGACTCCTATTGTTTAGGCATAATATATAACGTTGTAGATGAGCGTTGTTAATTGACTACTCGATAACAAGATTACAGCTGGCATGACAAGAGTGCTGTATCATGTATGTCAGCATGGTCAATAGCAGTATATCACAGTATTCCATTAGTAGGCTACGTACACAACGTGGCTTTGGCAGGCAAATTAAGACGCCAACTTTGAAGATAACTACGCTTACCACCTTCAGCTTCGGGAAGAGTTATGCTAGTTATAATTATTATTGACGTTTCCTTGCTTATGCATGCATTTTCCAACGCTGGGTTGGGTTTTCATTACGATTATAGTGACAAAGCTGGGTGGGGCTTTGATTATGATTATAGTGCGGCAGTGCCAACGGCTGTGGTTGGGCTTGAAATCCGATTACGATACCTGGAATCGTGAGATTAAACATACGTTTATCTTTAGAGAGTAATATATTAAAATTACCTAATGTTTTAAATCAAAAGAGACGCAATGAAACACACATCGGCACTCGGCAGTAAGGCTGTGTAGATGAGGCGGTAGGCTGGGATCAAAGTTGTCTTCCTCAAAACTTTTCTCTATTACTGAGTCAAAGAAAACGGGACGGCATCTAGACTATGTCACTTTTTGGCGTACAAATAAGGAACAACCACGAAAGTGAGGATATCAAATCAGTACACGTAGTTTATACAACAAATAATTTCCTTTTAAAGTATCTTCCCCCAGATAAAGTAATCCTAAAAAATAGACACGAACTATTAGCAAGCGTTCATGGCAATGACCGCAAAGGATTTCTTGACGCAGCGTTACTTACAATGACAACTATAAAATCAACACAATAACATGAACTTTGTATCACAAATTCTGGAATCATACACAGTAACGAAGGATAGAGAAATACATAGATACTGACAGTAGGCCTAATAAGCTACAGCAACATATTAGGAGGTTGGTTCTAGGTTCTGCAGTGGCAAGGTGCTCCAGTGGTTACAGTTCAGTACCAAGATTGGTGCAGAGAGGTTCATAAAATGTTCAACTGGTGCTTTCCAGCTAAAGAATGAATGAGATTCGCTTCGACGAGTGGGGAATTGAGATGCGGCTCAGTCTATGTTTCAAATTCACGGCAATCGCGTCAAGATAATGTCGCTCCATTCAAAATCTTATAGACGCAGTATTGGTGAACAGCAAAATGGATAATTCGTGGTAAATCATAGGATATAAAGAACGACACGAAGATTCGTCACAGCAAACCCTCCAAAGTTCCTTACGACGTTAAGCAATATGAATTTTTTTAATCTGTGAACAACGATTTGAAGGATTTTCCTGCAATTTAGTACAATTATTTTTTTTTTTTTTGGAACAATAACCAGGAATTAACAAAGATTCCAGAGCATTGTTAAAATTACTGGTTATCCAGAAGAACTAATGACAAAAAAACAGAGATTCCCCGACCAAATAATTGGATCATTCAGAAGCCCGCGATTTCGTCACACAGAGGAAATTATATTCGTCACACAGAGGAAGCAGGAATAGCAACGATTGGATGTAATATGAATGGTAGGAGTAAGAAACAAGTCGGGCAGTGTATCCCAACAAAAATCTAGGTAAGAGAAACTTTGGTGATTTTGTGATGAGCATAAAAAAAAAGAACGGGTGGCATATATTTCAGATCAAAGAGTCTGGCCAGGATTCCAGCCACTCGGTTATTAAATTTAATATGGCACCTATTCAAGAAAACATAATATTCAAATCCATGGCAAGACAATCACTAAATTGGCTTCTTTTGAGAACAGGTTAGACTCAATGCAACAGAAAATGGATATTATAATCTAATGGATATTATCATCTTCTTGTCATCAAGTTGTGATTTTCATTCTAATTTAAACATTAGAATGAACATAACAATGAGGGAAAGAAGAAAAAAACATTGAAAAGCGTCGAGACTCTTTTGGTGATGAGAAATTAAATAGGCATCTTCAAATAGAACTTCAGAAATCGGAAACTTGTGCCGTGAACCTGAACTGTTAGCGGGTGCCAGAAGAAGCTGTAGAACTGGACAACCTCGCTTGTGACGAGGCGGGGAGCGCAGCCGTGCACCACCAATTTTGTGCACCAATAAGCCCTGAATCGAACGCCTTGAATCTCTCCGGACATCCACCAATCGGCCGTGAACCACTCGGCTTTGTCCTCCTCCGGCCTTGCATAGAACCTGCCGTGCACGCCCAGGTCGCGGATTGAACATGACTTCCGGTCATCGTTAAATTACGTAATTTTACTTTCAACATATCTGAGGTTAGGTTTCAGATAGCATAGTTCTGTTCCAAAATTTATCGTCCTTCGACGAGTGGCCGTTCGACCGAGGGCTGGTTCGACGCACGGCCTAGATATGATTGTCCAGAAGTGTTGAAGGCTACGTTCCGGAAGGCAGGAAGGCAGGAATCATGATGGCCGATTACATCCAGGGCAGTGGTCTTCGGCAGGCGACCCACGATGCGATCAACCCGCAAGCGCAGCATCGACATGAAAGTCGTGTCTGAAGTACAAGTATCCTCGGAGATAATCGGGCAAATGTTCTCGTAGTCTTTCCGTTTTTTCTTCTATTCTACAGTGGCCGAGGGACGCGCGAATGGAGAGGCGACATAACTCCTTCAGCGACCGCAGCGGCGCTGCACACAAACACTTGGTCATTCAAGTCATTTTTGTTTAGTTCCAAGATGATTGACTGTTCCACAACAGTAACTAACTACAGTCGCTTATAAGAGCTCCTCATTAAATTAATTCATTCTGCATGAAAAGTAATCGGTTACTTCATAATTCCTACGTTTTTCGTAGGTTGCCAACCACAGCCCCTTGCAATGGCACGTAATTTCCTCTCCACCGAAATCGATCATTTTTCGAGGCACTAATTCCGAAATTTAAATTGAAACTAACAATTCATGGAGCTTGCGCTTTTTTTTTTTGCAACGAAAATTTCTATGAAGTATCTTAGCCCGCTTTATCTCGAGCAGCTTTATAAGTTCAAAATGAATTAAACGCAAATCATCCTCACCTGACGGTGACAAAACTGCAAAGTCCGTCAACAGCATCCGACGACGAGGGGAGTATCGATGGAAAATTGACAAGAGGAAAGGTGGGGGTTGGCAATAAGAGATGTAAGACACTTCCACACTGCGCAAAAAAAAAAAAAAAAAAAAAAACGAGCTAATTACCAGGCATACAATCCTACTTTCCATAGTGATAGGATTATAAATTAAGCTTTCTTATTTTATGCACGATTGTCATCATCGTCCAAACCTCTAAGATTAAACTAATATATTTAATTTCTGTTAATTTTGGTTAGGATACAGAGAAACACTCGTGGTACATGTGTATGCAAATGCACAAAATAGGTTATTTCCTGGAAGTGGTTACCTCGGAGTTGTTCGTTTTTACGTACAACGCAAATGGTGCAACTTTCCTACGATCAAATTTTGTTCTTATATCGGCGATTTATTCACTGATGCGCTAGTACAATGAAGGACATGTGACTTCTTATTAAAAATTGCAACTCGTTTGCTTTTTAATTTAATTTGTTATTCTGAAAACTTCAAGCTCAACACACAATGAGGGTTGAAACGAGAGAAGAACTTTAAAGAGTGCGACTGATAGTTTTACACGGAAATGACTTCCTCATGCGAGTAGTAAAAAAGACTATTCCTAAAATATAATGCACGTTTGGCCTAATCACTCACTTCTCGTACTGCATGAAGTCGTGCACGCCCAAGTGCAACAGCAGGAGCACTGGAATAAGAGATCCTTGGCGCATCAAGTCTCTACATAGGCTCGTTAGCATAGGCGACCTGAGGCAAACGTATAAATGATTTTCAGAGAAGTTCGACGTTTTCTACAATTAAAAAGTATATGTGAGCATCAAAAATCATAAAATTTCAAGTTCAAAATTAGTTGAACTGTAAAAAAACTTCTCACCGAGCAGAAGCCCTTATAATCAACTGAATGTTTCGACAGAGCGCATGTTCAGTCAAATAATGCCCACCACCAACACACCTGAACCAACACGGGCCGTTCCGGCAGCAGTTTTTAGTTAGTTCTGCAAGCAAAATTCGATATCCAGACTCCGATCCGTGCACGATAGTTTTCATCCAAGAGGCATGGGGTAAGTTTTCCTCGAGACGCTCGCAAATGTTAGTGTTTGTCACAAATGCTGCCACAGATAAAGCTGTGAACTCAAAACCTGAAGAGATCACATATTGAGTCAGTCATGTGTAAAGAATATTTAGGATGTATATGAATACAGATCGCGGTACTCTCACGGCCGGGGTGCGCAGCAATTGGCCACACGTTCAAAGCTCAAACTAGCCCTGCAGCAGACGCTCAGTACAAACCATGCACAGCTATACTTAGTTTTATAGCCAAGATGCCGCAGACCACGATATAAATGCGGCAAGCTACACCAATTCTGCAACGGCTTAAGGCCATACCGCCGTTAGTCCGCAACCACTGCTCTAGTCATATAGTCTTAAGGGGAGCGTCTGGGGTAAAAAATATTTCGGATATCACTAGACGGATCGATTCGAAACTTGACACCCGTATGTAAAACGTAATTCTGTGTTTTTTTTTAATTTTTCGAAGAATTGAAAGAAAACGTGAAATTCTTAGAATACGGACAAAAAGGGGATACTGTAGAAAGTTAATCAGTCCTATGATTTTCAAGCTGCAACATCGAGACACATATCATTCGATGCGTAAAGACCATACTATCTAAAAACTTAACTTCGGCTTTTTTTGAATTTCTCATTTTTGTGGGTGTGGGAGCATTTTTTCTGAAATTTTTCGATTTTACCTCCACCCTCCCCCCTTTTTGCAAAATAAAATCCGAACTATAACGAACTTTAAAAAAGCCCTAGTTACGTTTGTAGATATTTTATTTGCGGATCGAACGGTATGTGTCTCATTGATGTAGCTTCAAAACTCTTAGGAGATAGGTTTCCAGTGACAATAAGTGTGAATGTTCAGTAGAGCCCGACAAAGCCCCGGGCGCCTCGAAATCGGCATTCAAGACTGCAAGGAATGCGACTAGACGATACTGGAGCTCAATTTCTGTCAAGGACGGTGAGAGCGACGGTGCGGGAACCACTCCGTACGACTGCCGCAACGTTACTGGAGCTGAGTGTCTGTAGACTAGCTATATATAGTGCAATACGGGAATTATTCCCTATGTTAAATGTGAAAGAACTCCCCCACCTCCCTCCCTCGCGGAATCTGTAGTGAACGCATAAATCAACGTACAGATGGTTTTGGTACCGTTGGATAGGTCAGAGTGCCAGGTTTAAGACGAGACTAAAAACCGGAGAAGCCGAAATTGTCAATTTTGGACCCAGACGCTCCCCTAATTAACTAAGGCTACACCTCAGCATGCGTCTACCTAGACCACTTATCGCATCTCCGGGAAGGTTGAGTCCTGAAAAGTTTGTTTGTTAGGAGATTCGGGATAAGTGTATAGGTGGGGCATGCTGAGGTGTATCCTACGTGAAGACTATACTCATACTGCCTTGGGTAGTGGCTGCGGGCTTACGGCGCCTCTGGCTCTAAACACAGCTCCATAGGCTGCTCTATTCAGTAGCATGCTTGCGCACTGGAGGGAATGCGAAAGCGAAGATGGTAATGGGCAATGCTGGTATCTAACATGCATCCCTACGGCCGGGGCATGACTGAATATGTTACTAGCAACCGTCGCTATGGCGCCAACATTTACTGTAGAGAAGAAGGGCGTCAGCGTAAGACAAGGGTGCGGTACGGCAGTCGTGCAGCTCTAAGTAGTTTAGAGACGCAATTATTATTATTATTATTCTACGAAGAGTTTGTCGTGGCGTCTCGTTCAGATCGAACTTCGAGGGCACGTTACAAGTGGCTAGAAAAGACACGAGAGGATAAAAACAGATGACGTCTATGCTACAACAAAAGGCATATGCCAAGACTGAGGATGTCTATGCTAGAACAAACAACACTCCTGCAATGATGCATGAGTGTTACTAAATGATGATATTTTATAAATGAGTTGGAAACAAGTTGCACCCACATTAATATCCCGCGTACCTTTCTGTTTGAAAATTGGAAGTATCTTCACAAGGTACGGAACGCTACACAAGTCAGTCTTGTATAGCAAGCTATTGAGCGCGTTGAGGCCGCTCTCCGAGGACGCAAGATCCAAAGAAAACCTGTCCAAGCACGAATGAGCAATGCATAAAGACATCAAATAACTGAAAATTTATTAAATTAAAATCAACCTGCAATCCATCTCAATTTTAAGATATAAGTTAAAGACATACTACCTTAGTTTTCTTTTTCAAGATTATAGATCCCTAAGAAGACTTTCGTTTGGCCTGAAGTCATCATGGTAACTTCATAACAGTAGGGATATTCTGAGCAAATGTCACTATGTTACAAGATGAACGGTGATGAGCAGTATCAAATGAGATTCATAGAGCCAAACTATTGAAAGCGAACGCGATACTTACGCAAACCTTCTGAGGTCATGGTCGTCCAAACTCCACGTTTCAATAGGGACACCTTTATGCTCCGCTATTGCGAGGATATGTTTCATCGATTTAAACCTGGAAAAACAAAAACTATGATAAAATCTTCGGAGCACAGGAAATGTGTTATATGATCGCACATTTTTTTCCATGTGCCATAGCGATCGCACACGATTATTGCTGATTCGGTCAAGCAGATGTTAAAGCGCAATACGAGAATAAGTTCGTGTCCACGAATTTGACCGAGATGTCAAAAACTGAACGTGACAACAGACATTTTTATAACAGGCAACTAATTTTAATCCAGAACTACACGACACGAATTTGGAACGAAATGATCAGATTCCGTGCTGCACCACACAAATTAGAATGACGCCAGGCGTATATTATACACGTACGCCGGCAGATTCCAAGTAAAGTAATCGTTCTATTGCGTTCATCTATTTGATTCATACTTATATCCAACTTGACCGTGGGCCAATATCGACTATTCTCGAACAGGTGTCACAGTCATTAATTTAAAAAACGAGCTTACTGTATCTTTAGTAAACTTTTCATCATTGGGGATCCGTCCAAACTGCACGGATTGTCACGAAATAGCCACGGACAGGATCTGAAAACATGACAAATTAAGGTATCATGCCTAACTTATTTCTACGTTCAAACTCCAGGATACTGCTCTGAAGTAATGATGTGAAAGTTAATTTCAGATTGATATAAAAATGAAAGTGAGGAACATGATTTTAGCGTTGAAATTTTGTTCTATTATTCATTCACGAAACGTACAGCAGAAAATTCAGCAAATTCGTAAAGTGCATATATAGTAGACACTCACTTGAAGCAATGCAGTATAAGGCGAAGCAACTGGTCACTCTTGTTCTCTACGTTCCTAAATACGTAGTTTATCAGGGCAGTAATGTATCTGGATAGAATAACATGACGGTTAGGCTATTGAGCCAAGAAATTACATTTAAAATGTTAGCATTTGAATACAACATAAATCAGCATCAAGTTACCTTTCTGAACTGCAAAATGTGATCGCCCATGCTATACCTTGATAATTTCAGAAACCTGAATAATGAATTCATTTTATTTTCTTACTCATCAGGACACCAGGTTTGAGCGAAACTCATGACTTCTGCTATTCAACGCAATTAATAGTCTCAAATTCAGATAAAATAACAGGCATTTAGACGAGGCTCATCAAATTCATTGATTCAATGGACAGAATGATTTTCCCTAGATGTCTCGGTATCTCTAGGGCAAAGCTGGAAGGAAATCAAACCTGGACATCGTAAACGAGGAACTCGGTGGAACTTACCTCATCGTACGCTCCCAGTTAGGGTATGTATACTGCGACCAAAAGATGTGGGTCGAGAAGAATTCGTGTAGGTCAAAATCCAATATGATGAAGTTATCCAGCAGGTAAATTGCGCTGCTATGGTCCTGTAGTGTCACAGATGTCTCCCACAGCAGACGTTCCGTGACAAACTGTCTGGAGCAGAATTCCAGCGAACAACGTTAAAGAAAGAATTGTGTAACAATACAATAGATAATTAATTACGTTTTGCATTTCGGAAGTCATAATCTGTGCCTGAAAAAATTACTCAATTGCGGTTTTTTTAGAGGTGACGCTAAGTATGGATTATAGATTGATCTACCTGAACTAGTACCAAAGATGACGAAATGCGATTAGATAACCAAACGTTAATCAGGAATCAGACACGCATAAAAGAATTTAGAAAATGCATGCATGCCATGCGTCACGTGTGAAACGCATGATTGTTCTGTTCAGAGAAAGTTTCATGTCGTTTGCTACATCCGTTTCAAGCTCTTGCCAGGAGATTTTACTGAATAAATCTATAGTTGACGCAGAAATAGCCCCGATGTAACATTGTCAGCGGTTGTATGAGAAGCGATTCTTTGTTTTTAGCATTGCTTATTTTTAGAAATAACCGTGCTCATGACAAGTGAAATTGGAGTATTTTCGCGATATTAGTATTGACCCTTCTATTGTGGTTCCTGGCACTTTTTATAATGTATACACCAAATCTTTGCGACTGTTACTCTACCTACGGTGCGAGAATTAAATTAGGCGGCACACCATGCATAAGTTGAACGGCTCAAAGAAATAGCGTCCGGTTTCAAATAAAAAAAAGGCTTAAAATCGCTCAATATTAAAAAGTTCCTTTGGCTTTTTTATTAATCACACAACCAGAAGTACCTATCAACCCCATACATTAATATCAATACCAATAATATGGTCCTCTCATCTGACATCCCACGATGTCTACAACAATGACCACCTCAGGAGGGGAAGGTTGTCCAACGGACGTGGGAGATTGAAGTCATCCCCCCCATCATAAGGCTGGGGGCTGGATCGCCCAGTCCAGCCACTCTGGTCTCTATTTCCTTAAGGGTTGGTTTCGTAAAAAATTTTCAAAGGGCAAGCTACCAATAGTCTATAGACAAAGTAGTAGACGGCACACCATCAAACATCAGATATGCCGAATAGCTGTTGAACAGAGAAGACATGCAGGGTACACCTTACTAGACTTTGCTGTGGCCACCATCCTTTACTGAAATTAAACAAATACCGGTACCACCCGGACAACACCCACACGGTGTTATGCTCCCCTGCCAAGCACTACCCCACACCGTTAGATATCTCCTGCTCGAGTGGCCAAAGCAGTCAACATACTGGCTCTGAGGCGGCATAATCTCAGTCACGCGGCTTTGGTCCGAGCCAGCTCGGGTGATGGCCTTCCCTTGCACCGAGTGCTTCCTGGCATAACCAGGACCTGAAGAACAACAACATCCATTCACACGCACAGCTCCTGTGCACACACAGCTTGGCTTTACCTTCACTACATACTTTACTTTTTACTTTGACTTTACCTTCATAGGTAATTAACGCTGGCAAAGATACAGATTAGCGAGTTTAACAGGACAAGCAAGTTTAATGATATATCAATGCACCACGATATGATCAATGGAATTTTTTTTTATTGCAGTTGACAAGAAAAGGTGAGCTGCAGTTCCTCTTCTGCAGTTCAAATGAATATGGATATTATAGAATCAAAAATATGCCAACGTATCCCCTAATCATATGTATTAATGCTTATTCATTCGTACCTTATCATTCATACATGCATTTACCCACTTAGTAGAAAATATTCATCTAAAAATCATGTATGCAATAAAAGTATGATAAAAAATTATGGAAAATAAACAAAAAGCATAGTTTCTAAAGACAAAAAAAAAGCTGTATCATGATCACTGAGCACAGCACATAGCTATTTTTAAAAGAGAATTTAGTAGAATATGAATTTAGTAGCACGCTGCACTTGCTTTGATCACACGCTGCACTTGCTTTGATCACACGCTGCACTTGCTTTGATCACACGCTGCACTTGCTTTGATCACACGCTGTGCTGCACTTGCTTTGATCACATGCTGCACTTGCTTTGATCACACGCTGCACTTGCTTTGATCACACGCTGCACATGCTTTGATCACATGCTACACTTGCTTTGGTCACATGCTGCACTTGCTTTGATCACACGCTGCACTTACCTTGATCACATTCTGCATTAGCTCTGATCACAGAGTGCTCCAGGTAAGATCACATGCTGCATGTATAAACTCTAGCCTCTTTGGTTTATCACCCAACTGAACTCCTCAATCTGCTACACACAGATAATCTGCACCTTCATTTTTGAGCAAATGCAACTCTCTAAGTTGATCACCCAAAGCACTGAAGTGACTCGGCCTCTGTGCTATTGTGAATCACCCACTGCAATATTCTGAGTCACTGCCTGCACTATAGTGAATCACATATTGCATGATAATGAATTACCCACAGCACAATAACGAATCACAGACTGCACTATAGTGGTTTACCTGCTTCAGTACAGTGAATCACCAACTGAACTATTGTGAATCACCCATGGAACATTAGTGAATCAAACACTCCTAAACACTCACGGTCCAAAGTCATGGGCTGCCAACACCAGTTTCTTCCATTGGGTTTTGGTATAGGATTTAATCAGGTCCAAGATATCTCCATCTAACAAAGGGCAGCCCTTTCTCAGAAGTTTTATGAGTATTTCAATATTGCCCTGAAAACCAAAAGATTAATGTAAATGTAGCTGCTGCAACAAAATTATATATATATAATTTTTTCCACCATTTCAGAAGTAAACGCGAATAAAAATTAATTTTTTTGTAATTGGGAAAGATTAAGCAGTACATTTGGAAGATCAAAATTAATGACCACAAGCTGAAATCATCTCAAATTAAGGGTGAATTCTGGTGAATTGAGTTCAAGAGGACCTGTCAACAAAAAGTTTCAAAGAGAATGTTAGTTCAAAGTACACAAAAGCCATCAAGAAATGAGAAAGGTAATTGTGGTTCACTATTTGAAATATGTCCACCAGGCAAAAAAACAGCAATATTTTTCTAAAAATCTTGAATTGAACCATATCTGACTTGAAAGCAGCTCGCACCCTAGCATAGAATGTGGCTGGTCGCAGCTTGTGCTCCAAATCCGTAGCCTTGGCGTTTGCTCCCGCATCCAGCAGCAGCTCAGCGCCCCGCCACCAATGCCTCTCCAAAGCTAGACAATGGTTGCATCATTTAGTGAAGAGCTTATTCCAGCACATGTATTTTATTCACTCAAGTATTTAGGGGTAATTATTCATTGATATATTAAAAATTTTGTAATTGAATTTGCTTCAATTTCATAGTTTAATTGGTAATATACATATTGAACAGCATAGGACAAGCATGCAGACCCCAAAATATTGTCTTTTGGCAAGTTCAAAAATGTTTAATTCTGCAGAAAATTCTACAGATTTCATTGAACAATTAGAATTTATAAAATAATCCAGCCAAATATTTCATTAAAAATTCATCCAATCCAAAATATATCATGCAGGTACCACAAAATAAAGGTAGGGAAACAGGATCTGGTTGAGGCAGGTTAGGATCTGCACCATAATCAAGAAGGCTCACTAAAATTTCTTCCTGAAAAAAATTAACCAACATGACACAACAAATAGCGACACATCATGAAAATATATGAACCAATGATTGGTCTTTACTGATCAAAATAATAACTCAAATTATATGAAAATCATAAGTTTTCCAAGCTAAATAATTACGAAGACACTTTTCTGGCAATGGTATATCTTTACAATACAAACAAGACTAGTACTATACCTATATGTAAATAACTTTAATTGCTTTTACTGGCAGTATTTCATTATACAGTTTTGACATAAAACTAGGTACGCTGAGACAAGAGCATCTTTTAAAAATCTCCAGCAAAAAATAACCACAGTTTTGTTTTCAGAATCATTTATAAGGGTGTCAATTACAAATTTATCCATTTATTGAAAAATTATCATATGCAGATGTAAACCTTAATACAGGGTCCACTTCTCCCTGCCCGAAACTCTGAAGAGGTGAAACTCCTACATAGTAGCAGGAGTGCAGTAGATCGATCATGGCTCTCCATGTTGATGCACCTTTTATCTGCAACAAACATTGATGGGGAGTTACATATTAGCTGACTGTTTAATGTTTTCTCAAATATTTGTGAATTAATTAATTGGTTACATACCAGTTACAAATTTCAACCAACAAATAAAACTTAGACAAAACCTCATTAATATAGTTTGAAATTGATGGTGGTGGCATCACATTGCTGGTGGTGGCATAAAAAAAACTTTGTAGCTTCAGCATGAACACTCTCTTGTAGCTTCTAAAACAAACTTTTTTTGCACCAATAGTCCAGAATATTTGTAACCAATATGAAAGGAAAAGGTGACAATTTTTTTAAAATCAAATTTCATTCATTACAATCAACTGACATGAAAATTCAATAGGCTGATGCTGGCAAGGCAGAAGAAGTACTAGCATTCAAAAGAACCAAAGAATGTAAGAACAAACGGCAACAGAGACAAGATAATAACTTGCATGAAGTTGCTTGCATGTTATGGATATGGGAAGTGCAAGAGTTCAAACACAAGTTTCTAAATGGCTTGTTTCTCCATTAGATAAAGAAAACAGACAATGAAAGTTGTAAATCTGACTTCGAAGATAAACTTGTGTAAATAATCATAAATTTAGAAGCTAATCCATTGTTTGAACATAAAACCATTACCAATAATAGGACTCATGTTAGTGCTGACACCCAAATATCCAAAGCTCAAAGCCACAGCATTAAAATAAAGTTTCTTGATGCATAGGTAAGTAGTGAACATTTTGTTATTCTGCCGCTTGATAAAAATATATCACTTGTTTCCAATGCAGTTACCATTATTTTCAAGTGCTTTTCATAGCTAAATTCATATCAATTTGTTAAATATTAGTATTTCAATATTTTGAAGTAGTCTAAATTTTTCATAGCCAGGCAAACTTAGGTATAATTTTAATTCTTATTTACCTAATTTCAAGCCAGGGTTACACTGGGCACCTGCCTGGGGAGCTGCCTGCCTACTCACCCAGGCTGGGCATTTTAACGTAAAAAACCCTGGGTTTTTATAAATAACTGGTAGAGTGAAAAGTAGGTATTAAAGAGAACTATAGAATGTATCAAATTGAATTTGTGGTGTTGAACTTCAAAACAATTCTGGATAGAAGTTTTCAAGGAAATTTCTCATTAAGATATCTCATAAAAAAAATTCAGTAAACTTTTCTGAACAAAAACAGTCATCTCATAGCAGTATGTATAGTGCAAGCCTCTATAAAAAGCCTACATTTATCTGAGCCCTATAAAATCCCATGTATTATACAGTTTTATAAATGATACTGGGCCCCCAAACTTCCTCTATATTCATTCACGACCTATCACAATTTCATGATATCAAAGAGTGACCACCAGATCTCCTTCATATCAAAGCCCATTTTGTGATTGTCTAAATTCGTAGCAATTTTTGTCACATCATGGCTGGAGAAGAAGAGTTCACAGAGTTTTTTTGAAACTATTTTATATTAGCTCTACCTGAACTATAGGGTTTAATACCTATAAGAGTAAACATCGATGTCAATTTTATTCAAAAACTGGTTTTTATATGAAACATAAATACACCCATATTAGTCCTACAAACAATTATTTTCTCAATGATATTTAGATACACTATGCCTTTCAAGATTTTTAGTTCATGTTTGATATTATTTTTTTGTTAACCAACTCAAAAGTCTATAAAATGAGTTTTTGAAAAATCAGGCATTACTAAAAGCCCATAGTCAAGTGTGTGAAATGAGAGAAACTAATTCAACTGACTTTTGTTGGTTTTGTCATGTATACATATAACCAGTTGACAATTTGGCTCGTTAAATAGATTTGTATCTTAAAATTCTTCACAAAAAAGACTGGTGATGAAAATGGAAGATCACACTATCTAGTTATGTATTTTTTCAAAGACATAATGCACCTAGAGAAATAATTTGGTAGTGGGTTTTTTTTCAGCACAGTGGGTTTTGCAAAGAACATGCAGGTTTTTTAATTTTGCCTAATTTAGGTTCCTAGTTAGCAGCCTTAGTAGTTATTTAGTAGCAATACAAGCCTGGAAATTACTGCGCATGTGCCATTGTAGAAGCCTCAAGATTTGGCACAAATTCAAAGTGTTTATTTGAATTTTTCAGTAGTATAAAATTTATGGTAAAAATGGTATGGTAGACTTCATTCTTCAATGATGGTATGGTAAACTTTTCATCATCTGATGCTACCAAGATGTCAGCATGTCATCAATGCAGTTGAAGAAAGTTACTGGACAAGATCATGCTCAGCTTAAGGGAACTGACAAATCACAAAGTGCTTCATCAAGAAAGTATTGAAATATCTGACTGGTGGAACACAAGCAACTGGTGGAACACAAGCCAAAGTTAATTTTGAGGAACTCATATGAACCAAATGGAGTGAAAATTGTGGTTGTTGGAATGCCATCAGAATGAATTGGCACTTGTAAAAAGGCAGATTTTAGATCAACAATTGACAAAATTTTTCAGCAGTGAAATCTGTTAGGGAAGGTAAGGTGTATGTGTCAGACTCAGTGATCATGTTGGGCACGTGATAGTCACCCACTGGCCTCCAAGAATTATCTTTCTTGCAGACCATAGGTAGGAGAGAACCCCATTCATTGCGGCTAGAGCAAATAATTCCATCGGCTAACATTTGTTTGCTTGCTTCGAGAGCTGGCTTGAGCAACGCAGAACTTAAGAGGCGTGCCTTGGCACAACACGGATGACCAATAGTTGGTATGCAGTGCTGACAAGTGCTTAGTGGTGACAAGTTTATACAAGGGCAAAGTAAGATTGGAAATTTGTTATAAGATTGAACAGGGATTTGTTGCTACAGCTGAAAATTTGCCAATGTCGTTTGCATGAGAACGTGGCATGGTGAGATGAATGAGGCATGGTGAGACGAACGTATTGTGGTAAGATGAACGTGTTGTGGTGAGATGAATGTGGCATGGTGAGATGAATGTGGAGTTAACTGTCACAAATGCCATTCTGCACAATTGGATTCCTTACTTTGGCGTTCCAGTATCTATCAGTTCTCTCTGACCCTACAGTTGTCAAGGGTGTCACAGAGATGAACTTTCTGAATTGGAATATTGAGATGAAGTTGCTCAATTGTAATATTTTGAGACATTTTGGAGTCACCAAATTTCATATTTATGACTTCACTTTTTATTTTTCTTGTAATTAGCTCAGTTTTGTGTCTCAAGTTATCACATCATCTCTTGCTGCCAGGTCTTGCAAGCAAAAATTAGTATTAGATGGCAGAATTTGCTTGTTTATACACATGCAATTAATGAGACCAGACCAGGTCTCATTAATCACAACCAGACCAGGTCACAGAGTATTACAATCAAGAAACTTCATCAAGATCTGCAATGAATTCAACAGGCTCTGTGACACTACTGACAATGTCAAATCCCAAATTATATGCAGCAACAGCCCCTTCAAAAGGGGGGGGAGTTCTTCAAGAATCTAGTGTGATCTATAAATTTTGCTTCAGAGGTTGTAGATTTCTTCATTATTTGGACTACAGCAGAGTAACTACTATGACATTGAGCATCCGTTTAACCAGCCACTCAAGACAAGCTCGCAACCAGAACAAGTCTCAAAGCATTATAATTGAGCAACCTCTACTGAAGATCCACAATCTATTCAATAGGATCAGTGACACCCTTGAAGAGGTCAAATACAAGACGGTCACTTGCACTGTGCTGGAAGAACCCAACAGCAATGTCATTTTGCAGTTACTCAACATCATCTGACCAACGATAGCTAAAGGCCTCATCTCTATGGATTGGACTGCAGCTATCCATCTCAAAACTACTGGACTTTCAAAACTGAGATTGTTTCAGAGTTATTTTCACTGTTCCAAATTTTGGTGTTATTTCATATTTACATGTATAATGTACTTATTTCCACAAAAATTTTCCTATTCAATGCTTCCTATAACTTGAAAATGAATGCTGTCACATTCAAAACATTAATAAATTAAAATTACTTTCTTGAACCTGCATTTTGATTACCCAACATCATCTGGAGAATAACTTTCTAACTCAATAACTTAAATAACTTATCAACTAAATAACTTAAATGACTCATTAACTGAATAAATTAAATAACTCATTAGAAAATGTCAACTAATCTTTGTTGCAGTTTAGAAAAAGTTAGTACTACATATACTGTCAAACGGACTAATAAGGGACTGGTGGGGTAAATCGGGACGCGTGTCTCACATTTCGTAGAAATGTTGTAGCAGCTAAACTAATCAAGATATTGCAAAACTAAAAATAGTGGCATAAACTTCAACATTTTTACTATNTATAGCATTTTTTCTGTATCTGTAAGCTTACAGGACGGCTTGTAATTTCACACCATTTTAATTGGGTTAAGTGAATTTACTATAAAAAAAAAGATTGTGAAAAACATACCTGAAACAGAAAGGAATGTTTTAGTGACAACCATCTTATGTTTTGCAGAAATAAATCATAGTTTAGGTCAATTACTTTTCATTCTATGATGCCTGGTGCACAATTCTATATGTGACATTCTATGCACAATTTTGTGATGACCAATGATGCACTAATTTTTCGATAAGTGAAATTTTTTTCGCCGAGCGAGATAAATGTAATCAATATTCTTTGTTTTTAATCAATTTTTTTCTTAACAGGAGCCTTTACTTACTGAGGTTCTACCGTAAATGCGTTTTTGGGGGTGTCCCGAGTAGACCCGCCGTGTGGAAATGGATGCCATTTTTTTGGGGGATTGAGGTATGTAAATTCTGCAAATAAAGTTTTCAAGCTGACACCTGGGTGCAACTTTTATGTAAGTAAAATTTTGTAATGCAGCAAATATTTTTTTTACTACAGACCTTAGCATAAGTAACTTTTCAAAATAGCGTTTTTCACCATTTTTTCCATAAATTTTTCAAAGCTAGTAAATGTAGTATTTTTTGACTTCCTTTATACTACATAGATAAAAAAATGTTGACGTTTACACCACTATATTTAGTTTTGCAATATTCCAATTAGTTTTGATACTAAAACAGTTTTCCGCCGTGTCAGAGGACTGTCCCGAGTTACCCCACCAGTCCCGAGTAGCCCCGGTTGACGGTAATAGGTCATGGGTATATATAACCTTATTCTTTTCTTTTTTTGAACATTTTTACCATAGGGTTGTAAAGCCCCAGTTATGAAACAAAATTTTAGACTGTAGAATATTTTAAAAATTCAAGACAATTATAAGAACATGTCTTATTTTCCAATAATCACTGCTATTTTGCCAACAAATTTTGAAAATTGTCAAGTTCACCTTACCATGTAGAGACAACTTATGCAACAATCTACTCTCACTTTATATACTGTTAATTAGTTTTATCTAAAACATATATAAGCACCAGTTTTTTCTTCACCTATAAACACTTAGAAAAAGACTACTACCTACTTGATTATTTGGAGTATGTAATGACTTCACTGTGTCTGCAGAAGAAAAACCCTACTTGGTAACTCCATCTAAATGGATGGTTAGATTCTAATCAAAATGGTTAGATGGATCGGATGGTTAGATTCTAATCGAAAGCATAAAAATAAACTCAAAATATCAATGAGATAAATGCAGTCAAAAAATCAGTATTGCCTAATTGAGGATCCAATATAGTTCCATTAGACATCACAGAGTCTCTCCCCACTCTTTACCACTAAAATTTACAGGACTTACCATCAAGGCCCCAGGTTTCTTAAATTAATTTCAAATTACCTGAATATGGTAGAAGTTGCCTCACAACTGCAAGATTATTTGCAATAACTGCATGGTGTAGAGCATTGTAGCCATGCTTGTCTGTTGTCAAGAGGCTCTTTGTAATTTCATCACAACTTAATAGTGAGGCCATTGTTTTCTGGAACAAAGATTATGGAAGGTAATATTTAGTAGAATGTATTAGCAAGTTTGATAATTGAGATTTGATTGTCAAATACACAACAAGCTCAAAAACAGATGAACACCTTCTTGCATGGGTGTATATATATATGAGATTTAATTTCTTTTGATAGTATTTTTGAAGACTATGCGTCTCTATACATAATTTAAATCACTTTTCCTGTTAAGTTTGTGTACTTACATACATTAAAATACGATTTTTCAAGTGTACGAATATTTATTTCCCCCCACTGTATATATATAAATATATTAGTATAGGTTGGCAGAATTTGTTCTTCTGAGCAGGTTTCATTAACCCTTTAATGACCAGGTTTACCATACAGTCGCCTTTCAAACATACTCTGTAATATTACTGTCATGATATGGAATTGGCACTAGTTATTTTGAACGTGTTCAGTAAGCGTCCCTGCATCATTTAGGTGGTGCAACTCTACTCTTTGCCACCAACTACGCAGTACAGCACTGATCTTGTTGGGAATCTGTGGTGCCATTCATTTGTTGAACTTTCCCAATCTTTATTGAACTATGGTGGGAAAATCAGATAAGTTACAGCATTGAAAAAATTCTACATCATTTTTAGTACAATAGTGAGTGCACATGCAAAATTTGAACATAAAATAAATTGTACATGCATACATCACATTGTGTTTCTAAAGGTGATCCTTCAGTACTGTAGGACTTACAACTGCATTGTTTGAAATGTGACTGTTGAGTCATGTTGGTCCTTTGACCATGCAAGTGGGGAATTACAATGTAAAATAATTGTGTTTTCATTGCTATTATATAATTTAGTGCCCCTCTACAATAATTTTCTCACTACTAGTGAGAAACACTAATTCAGTTTACCTGTTTTATGTCTCCATACACTGGCCAAATGATTGCATTATTGAAGTGTACTCATAATATTTTTTGCCTCTCAGAATCCTTCAGGGGCATTAGCATAAAAACTTTTTCTTCTCCAAGAAAATGTCCCAGTCTATGTGAACATCATCTTGCTACTTCATTCTCTGGTGAATCTAAGGAAGACTGGATCAAGAGGACATTTTGGATTCAATATTGGTTTCACCAATACACCTGAAACCAGTTCTGAAAGCAAGATTGAAAAAAATGAATCAATCATGATTGAAATTAACAGAATGGAAGGTGGGAACCTGGCCTCTCAACCTGGATTCTGGCCTCTCATCCTGGATCCTGGCCTCAACCTGGGTCGCGGCCTCTGAAACTGAACCCTGGCCTCTCAATCTCCACCATCGCCTATCAATCTCCACCCTGGCCTCTCAACCTGGACCCTAGCCTCTCAGTCTGGACCCTGGCCTCTCAACCTGGACCCTGACCTCTCAACCTGGACCTTGGCCTCTTAATCTTGACACTGGCTGGCCTCTCAGTTTGGACCCTGGTCTCTCAACCTGGACAGCAGCCTCTCAACCTGGACCCTGGCCTCTCAATCTCGACCCATGCCCTCTCAATCTGGACCCTTGCTTCTCAACCTGGACTTTGGTCTCTCTGCATCCACCCTAGCCTCTCAAAATTGAACTCAGCCTGTCAGCCTAGACCCTGGCCTCTCAACTAGGACCCAGGCCTCTCAACCTGGAATTAGGTCTCTCAGCCTCCACGGGCTCCACCCAAGCCTCTCAAAATGGACTCTGACCGGTCAGTCTGGACCCTGGCCTCTCAACCTGGGCCTTGTGACCTTGTGATGAGTTTAGGACTTCGTAGTCCATGGTCATGCTGATGTGCCGCCTTTGTCATCCTCCATCTCCAAGTCGTAAGCTAGGCAGGTCACCCTGCCCTCGGGTCCCATATGTAATGTTGGACGTGTTCCGTATATTTGCCCTACTTTGGGCCAGCTGATGCAAGATGCTGTTGCTTGTCACTTGCTGAGGGTAGTTTCCCCATTACTGGACAATCCAGGATCTTTCTCAACCACTTGTCCAGTTGTCTCTTGAATGTTGCAAGGGTGAACTCCCCTCCTCCCAGCTCTTTTGGCAAGGCATTAAAGAGCCTTGGTCCTACCATGGACAGTGATCCCTCATGAAGAGTCTGTACTCTGGCCATGGCTTGGTTATTAAATGGGGAACCTGGTGCAATCTCCCCCTCCTATCAATGTAACGTGTCACTATTCTGGAGGTCTCACTCTCAAAGATGAGAGCCAGTATGATTATCATCTTCCAAGTGTATAGTATGATATACTTTTCTCTTCCCTCTCCAGTGAGTACAGTCCCAAGTATTTCATTTTTTCCCAGTAGTTCAGGTTCAGCTTCCTCATGCCGCTGATCCTGCACGTGAAGGACCGCTGCACTGATTCTAGTTTCTGCACCACACCCGCCTTGAGTTGCGACCAAAGTTGGCAGCAATACTCAAGATTGTGGAGCACGAGGGCTCTGAATAGTGTAATCATTGGTGCTGCTTCTCTCATTCAAAATGTCCGCCATATCCACCCAACCGTTTCTGGCTGCGCGTGACTATTTTCTCAATATGGGCATCAAACGTGGCTTCAGTACTCAACGCTCCGAGATCTCAAACTAGTTGCTTCTCCTCAATTTCTGTGCCGCGGACTCTGTATCTCATTACTTCAAACTTGGTGCCGTTAAACTGCATATTGTTCACTAGGGTCCAATTGTAGATTGACGATAGATCATCCTGTAACCTCTTGCAATCTAGGTCATCTGGGATTTTCAACAGCACTCTTGTATCGTCTGCAAATGACGATGTAGATGCGTGGGTGAGTTCCTAGTCTATATCGGCAATGTGGATGAGGAAGAGGAATGGTCCAAGCACTGAGCCCTGCAAAACTCCACTTTTCACCTTCACTTCTCTCTATTTCCAATTGAAACAGCTTGCACTATCTGTAAGGAAGTTGTGGATCCACCTCAACAGGCTTCCTCCTACCCCCAACAGCCTTAGCTTTCTAAAGAGCACCACATGGTCAACTTTGTCAAAAGCTTTAGCAAAGTCTAGGTATACCACGTCCACACCAGCTCCCTCTTCCAGCTGGGTCACTAGATGGTGATGGTGCTCCAGTAACTGCAACAAACAGGAATGATTACACCGGAAACCATGTTGTCCATTATTATACAGGTCAGCCTCACCCATACACCCCACAAGCCTTCTTACCACTACCTTCTCAAAAACCTTGATCACATGTGAGGTCAAGGTCACCGGTCTGTAATTTTGGGGTCTGTCCCTTGCACCTCCTTTGTGGATTGGCATTATCAGTCCTACTTTTAGGCCCTCAGGAATAATGCGCTCCATCGTTGAGTTGAGGCTTTCCAGAGCATTGTGAGCAGAACCTTCAGTGCTCCAACACACTTCTCCAACAGCACTGCTAGAATTCCATCTGGTTGTGGTGCTGAGAACGTCGCCAATTCTTTCATACTTATTTCCATATCTTCTGGCCCAACCTCAATGTTCTCCAACCCCTTCCTCCTGGCAGTGCCTGGAGAACTTCAATTTCATTCTCCTCCCTGGAGTAGCAGGGGTTACTGAATACTGATTCAAATTGCAATCCCAGTAACTCACCCATACACTGGTCATCTCCAGCAAGGACATCATTTTCCTTCAGCAGGCCCACTGGCGTCTTTATTTTAGCCTTGGACTGGACGTTGTTACCGGGAGGCCTCTACCATATTTTTCACCCTACCATCTGCTCTCTATATATGAATTATTGTTGAATTAATGTTTATTTATTAATTATTGTTGAATGTATGTTTTTTTCTGTTCTTTTCAGCCTGTAAACTAATTCTATTTATTGCAACTTGGTCAATTATTGTGATAATGATTGGAGGACCATGCAAGTGCAGTTACTGATCCCTAAATTGACGAGTCATTAAGTGGAACTGCCACAAGTTGTTGGTGAGTTAGTTAGGTATGATCTTTTTAATCACAAAGATGTTTTGTAAGTTTTTCAGTTCATCAATGATGGAATATGTGTAACCCTGTCCATGCTCCCTTTCCCTATCCCTAATCATAGCTCATAACCCTGAAGCGCAGTTAAACTTGTCCACTCCTTACACTGTACCATAACCACTCAATAATTTAGCTATTCCATTGTACATTGTTTTCACTGTATTTTTATTTCAATTTATAATATAAGACACCAGTCTTTCATTTGCCTTTTGGCTTACTAGATAAAGGGTTGTTGCCAAACCAAATTCACGCAAATTCACCAAAACACGGTTACCTCACCCGCAACGTGAGACATCCACCCAGCAACAGCGTATTTGAAAAAGTACTTTGGGCTTTCTCTGATTACCTCCACTAATTGTTCCTTGGCAGCATGTTCTTCTATGCGAGTCCTGCAACTTGAGTTCAATTTCATTGTGAAAATCTACTGGTCTCTGTCTCCTCAGATCACAAGTGGATTCAGCCATTTGTTCATTCAAACATGTGGGTTTTCTTATAAGGATTCGTTGGTCTCCGGAATGCTGCGGACTTTGGGTCCCATTTTTCTTGGGGTATGACGCACACATACCTGTGCTAATTTCTTACACAGTTTTGTGTAAATTTCTCTTCATTCATATAGTGAAACTCTTCTCTCCAGTCAGTTTCATCAAGTTCATTCCATATTGCCTCCCAATCCGTTCTTTGATGGCAAAAGTCCTGCCAGTCCATTTTGGGGTATAGCTATGGGCTGGGTATCAGTTCAAATTGTTGTATCCACCCTCACCAGGCGGTTGTCTGACTGTGAGGTTTCTTCAACCCGAATGTCAACCACCATTTTTTCATTATCAGTAGAGAAGAGATCGAGGATATTTTGTTCCCTTGTCAGCAACTGTATTTGCTGACTGAGCAAGTGTTCCGTAGCAAACTTCACTAGTTTGGCTTCTTGACTTCTGTCGTGGTCACCAACCTCTACGTCGCCCAGACTTGTCCATCAGATATGTGGGAGATTGAAGTCTCCTCCCATTATCAGGCTAGGGGCTGGTTCGCCCAGTCCAGCCACCCCTGGTTTCTATTTCCTCCAGGGTTTTGTTTAAATTTTCCGATGGGCAAGCTGGCGGCCTATAGACTATGAGGTCAAGTTTTTTATGCAATGCAGAGGTCAATTTTTTATGTGGAGTAGTATGTTGTTCCCGTGTCAACCATGGGGGGATTAACTCGTAACCCACTCAAGTGAAGCTGAATTCGTCTGATAATGGTGTAAGTAAAGAGTTGCCAAAAGAGTTATGTTTTATTAGGGGATTTTAAAATACAACTGACATGCTGATAAATGTACATTTAGACAATATTGCTTACAGTGCTTTAGGACAATTGTGACATAGGGTTTGGTAACTAGTGATATGGAATAGGGAGCACAGGACAGGCAATGGCGCATAAGGTCCTCAGACAGCTGAAAAATATAAAATTACAAATGAAAGATACTGCACATAATGTGACTATGATGCTAAGAAGGCTATAAACTATCATGCCTAAATTTTGAGATTACTTGAGGCAATCATGCTATAATTGAATGAATAAACATTTAGTAAATTAAGGATTGATAATTTAGTCTAGTAAGTTAGATTGCAAGAGTTATTGGCACAAAAATTATAATTAATAAACACAAAGCAAACAACATTGGAAGTAGATTAGATACAATAATGTTTTTATACCTAGGATGTGCTGCAGTTTGAAACCTGTGGAATATATTTATTTATTGATGTCATACATTTATTATTATTCTACTACGTATTTCGTAACATAGAATACTCAACTTCCGGGCGCCTGGAGTTGGTGTTAGCCTGCTCTTCGGTGTCGGGGGTTTGTTGTTGGATTGTCAGGGCCAGATGTCTGTGAAGGTTCTTGCTCTGCATACTGATTAGCACTGAATTATCTTCCGCGACCTCTCATCTTGAAGATGATTTCTTGAATATGTCGCCCCGAATTCACTTTGTCGGCATTCGCCACGAGTGTAATATGATGAATTTTTCGTATGGATGGTAGTCGTGACCGCTGCCATCATCATACTTTCTTTGCTCTATGCTCTTCGCTTTACGCTCTTCTGATGTGATGAATACGATCTTCGCTCTTCTGATGTGATGAATATTTGTCTTCTAAGATTTTTATATTCAGTGTTTGCAGAATATATGTACATCGCTTTCAGTTATGAAGACGTTTAATATTTGTGAAGATATATAGCCATCATTTCATTTATGAAGATATCGTTTCAGATTCTTCTTTTTTATTATAATTGAAACCTATATTTCAGACACCCTCTGTTAACACATGGGGCCATTTCTACCTGTGTATTTCGTACATCCGTCGACGATGTCGCTGATGAAGTTGTAGATGACGATGTCGTAGAAGTTCTTCAAAGGTTTTGTCTGCTTCACTATCACAGTTCTTTGCACTCTCTGTAAGATTTATTTTCACAATATTCAAAGTTCATTTTCACTGCCACTTTATCACACGGTCGGGCACCAGTTTGTCAGGAAGGGTTTTGGTCTTACTGGCCCGATAATATATAATTATATCAATGTTGAGTATTAATAACCGGATGATCTTCTTTGGTTTATTTGAGTTGAGGGTCCAAGAGTTTTATCTAGAGTCCGAATAAGTGGCAGGTTGATTGAGAGGCGAGTGTCTTAGTTATATATTTACGAACTAGATAGGAATACAAGGAAGCTTGGAGATAAGTACACAAAGTAGGTTTTAGCTGGTTACTCTAACGACGGAGACTACTCGATGCCGGAGTCTGGCGTGATCGTGCGGACTACATGGTGATTGCTTTACTACATCTCACCTGTGACTGCCTAAGACTGACTGAAGGTCTGCTCAAGGAGCTTATATAGGCATGCTATAGTGACGTCACAGAAGTGACGCAGTAACTGCTAACACAAGTAAGGGAGTTACGGTAGACAGCCTGACAATAGTCAGCCAAAATCTGCTTGTGCATAGTATCATCTAAAAGAGAAAATTTTGCTCTACCAAGACCTATGTATTCTTTTTTTGCAATGCGACCATCAAGTATTTATTTACTCAGGTTGAAATATGTTATTTTTTTGCATGCGTGATATGCTCGTTTTTCTTCATTTCCAGGAATTTTAATCTTAATAGTCACTTATAATTACTGATATAATTTTATATTCATCCATATATTATTCATTGATTGGTCAATCATTTATTGTGCATTGTTATCAATTTGATTGTGCCACCATATGTGAATATTGTAGCTTAATAAAATGTACCATCAAACGGGGTAAAAAGAGACGGTTCTGAGTGTTTTTTGTTAATAACTTTTTACCATGAAACCTTTCAGAAACAAGTTTAGGCTCATTTTATAGCTCTTTGCGAGGGCTATCGAATGGCATTTTCAAAAAAATTCCATATGCTATTCGTAAGGTGCCTGACGCAAAATAAAACCGTCCCGATTTACCCCTGGGAACGGGGTAATCTGGGACACTTGCAATATAAGTTAATTTTAAAACGTTTGAAGCATGCAAAGTGTACTCATCCATTACTAACAGTACTCTGAAGTCTTCCTCTTTCATTGTAGATGATGTAGATGTAAAATAAAGGATATTTTCTTTAATTTTTACTTGTTTTTCCTTAATTGATATATTACCATATTCATTAATTACCGTATTATCAATGTGATATTACAGTATCCATGGACATGCCATTGAGCATTGACAATGACCTTGTCCACTGCAAGCTTCATATCAGCAGCCATGTAGCATTTCTTCTGTATCTGTAAGCTTACAGGATGGTTTGTAATTTTGCACAATTTTAATCAAGTCAAGTGATTTCACTATAACAACTGTCTCTTATACACATCTAGATGTGTATAAGAGACAGAAGCACTGGGCAACAAAGAATGAAAAGTAATTAACCTAAACTACAATTTATTTCTCAAAAAAATATGATGATTGTCACTAAAATATTCCTTCCTGTTTCAGGTATGTTTTTTTACAATCTTTTTCTTGTTATAGTGAAATCACTTGATAAAATTGTGTGAAATTACAAACCATCCTGTAAGCTTACAGATACAGAAGAAATGCTACATGGCTGCTGATATGAAGCTTGCAGTGGACAAGGTCGTTGTCAATGCTCAATGGCATGTCCATGGATACAGTAATATCACATTAATAATACGGTAATTAATGAATATGGTAATATCATATCAATAAAGGAAAAACAAGTAAAAATCACAGAAAATGTCATTTATTTTACATCTACATCATCTACAATGAAAGAGGAGGACTTCAGAGTACTGTTAGTAATGGATGAGTACACTCTGCATGCTTCAAACATTTTAAAATTAACTTTTATTGCAAGTGTCCCGGCTGTCTCTTATACACATCTAGATGTGTATAAGAGACAGTTCATACACTGATAAAAAAAATATTTAAATGGAGTGGAATGCACCACAACCTGGAGTTATTTGGAGTTATTTTACCAAAAAATAAAATTGATTTTACCACCCGGTCAAAGAAACCCCAAGAGCTGGGGTAACAAAGACCATCACTTTTTTTTAAATTACATCAAAACTATAAGAGGCAGGAGCCAGCAATTTATGGTGAGTAAAGCTAGAGTATAGACCTGTATTATGCATGTTTCAATTTAAGTTTAACTTATCTAGTAAAAATATGGCATCATTTTGAAAAAAAAGTGGTCAAAGTTACCCCAGTTTACGGTAATAGATAGTAAAAATGTTGAAGTTTACGCCACTATTTTTAGTTTTGCAATATTTTGGTTAGTTTAGCTGCTACAACATTTCTACGAAATGTGGGACGTGCGTCCCGATTTACCCTGCCTGTCCCTTTTTACCCCGTTTGACGGTAATAATAAGTATTTACCATCTGTTTGCCATTCAATTAAAGATGTCAGAAGTTAACAAAGAAGAAGAATTGGCCCCTTGTTCAATTGGGAAACATGCTGCTGCATCAAAGTTCCACGTTATCTTCTATGCTAAAAAGACTGGATTCAAACCTTTTGGTGATTTAGCAGAATGTGACCAGAAATTACTTGTTTTGTGTTCAGAAGCAAAACTTGACAAAAATTCCATCATTTGCTTTCACCATGAAGCCATTTTACTAACTGAATATTAATCACTACCAGGGTTGGTGGTTTTAATGATTTTTTAAAAAAGTCAAAAAAAATAAAAGTAAAAAAATCAATGATTTTTTATTTTTTCACAATTTTTCAATTTATTTCATTTTTTTCTTTTTCTCAGCTTTTTTGCCTTTTTGAAAGGTTATTTTTTATGTTGCAATTAGCCTACTAACAATAACAGTATATGGATCATAATGGATGGCTAAAAAGTTCACTTATTGCCTTCAATAATGGCCAACAGGCCAAGGTGGTGTTTACCACTTTGGGATTTTTGGGTAAAAAACTATTGACAAGTCTATTCATTAGCTTTGTACCAAGGTACCGAGCTAAATATTGACCATTTACCTGGCTTTAATATACAAAAACACTTCAGGAATGCAGATCTTCTAAATATTGAAGTCACATAACAGATATGTAGCTGATTGCACAGTGCACAACACTATCAATAGATCTACTAGTTTTATGTCATATGCAGTGGGGGGAAATAAATATTCGTACACTTGAAAAATTGTATTTTAATGTATGTAAGTACACAAACTGAACAGGAGAAGTGATTTATATTATGTATAGAGGCNACCTCAAAATAAATTGAAGACTGCCACTCGATATATTTAAATACATAAAAAATCAATAAATAAATAAAAATAAAACAAATCATGATTTTTATACAAATCAAATGATTTAATCACATGATTCAATCAGTTTGATTTAATCACTGGCAACCCTGATATATATATATATATATAGAGGTACAAGTTTAACAGTAACTGGACAGAATTGGTAACATTACCGGACAAGGGTTAGAAATCTGGACTACACACTTCATTCATGAATTGACCCAATCAATAGAAAAAATATATAACTCAGTACCCACTGCAGTGAGTGACAGAGAGCGCATTTTCTCATTGACAAAAACTTGAGGTCACGGATGGACAGACAGACAGACGGACATGGCTAGCACAATAGTGCATTTTTTCCATAAATGAGAAAATGCGCTAACCAGTAAGTGTTGCATGAATAATATCATCAAGTCGTTTCTTGTTAGAAGCCAGCTCCTCCTTCATGATCCCTTTCAAGTTTGTAAAGCTGCTCACACCCCCTTGCCTTTCTGCAATAACAACTGTGGAACCAGATTGAGTTTGTTGACTCACAAGAGGCTGAGGCTGCTTGGTATGAAGACCTGAGCAACTGCCCTGTGATTGCTGAACATCTACAGACTGCTTGGTATGAAGGGCTGAGCAACTGCCTTGTGAATGATGAAATCTACTAGGATTGCCACAGTGGTATGAGCTACTGGTGAAGAACAAGGAGGGATTGAGTCTGCCACAATAGAAGCATAGGAAGCATGTGAGCTTGGTGCAATCAGACCAGGGGCTTCGTCTTTGTACTGACAGCTCAACTTCCTTAACAGCCTTCACATATGAACAACCATTTGCACAAAGTTTCTCTACTGCAGTGGCTTTTGCAATAAATGAGCACTCCAAAGAATTTGCTGGATGAGGTACCTTGCAGTTAGCACTACATTTTTCAGCTTTGTGGGGACCAGCACGTAGAAGACACCTTCTGGGTCCATTACATCCCTCAGCAAGGTGCCCCACTTGTTGACACCTGTAGCATTGCATTGCAGAAGCCACAAAGGGTCTCACAGGGTATGACACATATCCAATTCTTACTCTGCTAGGCAGAGATCTTCCTTGAAAGGCAACCTTAAGAGTAGCAGATTTCTCTTGTCCTCCATTGCAGAATCTAGTTTAACAAATGATATCCTCAATAACTAAGTCACCAACACTAGCAATTTTCCTCACTTCTACACTAACACTGGGGTTAATTGGACCAAGAACCCTGCAGACTCTCACATCAGACCCAGGTTAATGGCATCAAACTGACCATTCACCAATCGTAGTCACTGAGAAGAAATTGAACATTTTCTGATCACAAAGTGAAGGTGATTCCAGAGCAATCAATTGTTGACGAGGATTTGTGCACACAATTAGATCATTGACGGCTCCAAACAGTGAATCCTTTATACCTTTAGCCAGTCCAATTGGATCCTTCCGCAATGTCAAGGCATTAGGATCGTGCCTTTACCAAAATGGTCTGCCCAGATCCTCCACTAAGCAAGGTGGCATTACTTGGAAGCTTTACTTGAGCCCAATTGCCAGGGTGAGGATTAGATGTACTCAATAATCCAAGACTAGGGCTAGGTGCAGCTACACACCTAACTTTGGCACCATAGAGGTTTTCAGCAGATCCACTTGTCTCCCGATTTCTGCCCTTCCGGCTAGTGACACAAAAGGGCTAGCATCAATGGCACTCACCAAGTCTAACTTTTCAACAATAAATGCACCTGAAGTAGCATCATCCACACCCAACAACACAGCCTCCTTACCAGTCTCCACTCTCCATTGCTCCAGAGGCCAAAGGAGGGCCAAACCATGAACCTGCAAGCATAGTGGCAAACCAGTGATTTTTAGAATCAGTTCATTTTTAATTTTCTCCATTTACCCAAGATTTGAGCCAATATCTTATGTATGATGATGCTGGTATCCATGATACTTTTTTGGTCTACTTATGGGACTTGAAATTGAACTTGAAGGAGAATCTAAAAAACTCTGCTTTGCCACTATGATACCAGATGTCCTAGAGACACCAGACGTCCAGGAAACATGCGTTTCAAAACATTGAGTGACATTCGAGCTGTGTGAGCTGTGGCCCCATCCTGCTGGAACCACACATCTCCCAATGCTTCATTTTCAACAATGTTTTCTATCCTGGGCTGCAAAAAATTTTGCAACATTGCAGCATAGCGATCAGAATTCACTGTCACGGTTACTCCCTCCTCTGAGAATGACTCCTACAGTGTGTTGCAGCTAATGGCCCCCATCTTCCAGATATTGTTTTCAAAATATAAGTATTCTAAATTGTATGCTATGCTAACCTCTGGGAAAATAAACTTTCTTCTTTATGTACCTCCATTACTCATTTATTTTGCCTCAAAACTGCTCAATCAGTACTGCCCCACCCAGTATATTGAGAGGTTGAGATTGTATTGGCCTTTTAGGCAATTAGATTTTGTTTAATGGATTTTTTGAAAATTTTGCATGTTCTTTGTTATGATCAAGTTCAAGTTAAGTATTAAGTTAACCAGTACTGTACTACATATACCATATTTGGGAGCATGGTTTATGATCACAACCAATCACAGCTGGAAAGTATCCCCATCAACCAATCACAGCTAGGAAAGGGTTAACATTACAATTCCATAAACCAATCACAGCTGGAAAGCTGAAAGGGGCTAAAATCACAATCCCATCAACCAATCATAGCTGGAATGGGATAGGATATGTATATAATGGACTGAAAGTGGAAAGTTCCAGGCCTTTCTACGCTTTCAGGTCCTGCTTTCCAATATGCTAGGTCACTATGTATACTGGTTAATTTAATATCCCTCTAGAATTCCAAACTGACTGCTGGAGTCCTCCATACCAAAGGCAACCGAAAGAATCAACAGTCAGCCCCGGCCTCTCTTCACTGAAAAATCAAAATTACAACCAATTGAACCAAAGAACTGAAAAATGACTGGCAAACCTCAGAGGGAGAAAGCCAGTCATGTTGGTGAAACCATTTAATTTACAAATAGTCAGATTTCATTTTAGAAATTAAACTTTTGATTGCAAATAGCAATATGAAACAGATTTTGAAGGTTAGAGAGCGCAAGATTGTACACGGGCTTTTGCAATTAACACAACTGACTTTATCCTAAGAGCTCTCTAATGGTGTTAAAATTTTTTATATTGGCTAACCACTCATAGCCTCCTTAGGAAACCTAGAAATGATAGTTTTTCCAAAAAAGTGCTAAAAATTTGTCCATTTTTGGAAACAAAGGAACCTTCAAACAGGGTAAAAAGGGGCAGGTGGGGTAAATTGGGACGCGCGTCCCACATTTCATAGAAATTTCGTAGTAGCTAAACTAATCAAAATATTGCAAAACTAAAAATAGTGGCATAAACTTCAACATTTTCACCATCTATTATGTATAAAGCTAGTCAATAAATCAAACATTTACTATCTCTAAAAAAATAGCTGAAAAAAATGTGAAAAGTGCAATTTTGAAAAATACTTCTACTAAAAAGAGACACCTTTTTAGTAGAAGTACTTCTTTTTTAGTAAAAGTACTTCTACTAAAAAAGGGATAAAAAGGGACATCCCCCCCCCGGGGTAATTAGGGACAACCTCCGGGGTAATTAGGGACAAACCCTAAAACACATTTACAGCAGATCCTCATTCCTCAATTAGCAAAGGCCACAGTAAAGATAAATATGGGTTAATCACAAAGATTATTGCTTAATTTTTAAATTTAAGCAAAAATCGAAATTTAAATTTGAATAAAATCTTCGTGGGGAGCAGAACATCCTGGATGTTAGGCAGAACTATTAACATCCAGGTCACTCAATGCATTGGTCACTTCCTAAAGAAGCTTGTCGAGATCCTTGTCATTAGCTCGTTACATAACAACTAAAAGGAAAAGGAGAACTTTGGAGTACTGCTGGTAATAGCCTAATAGGTGAGTACACTCTGCATGTTTCAAATGTTTAAAATTGAGTTTTATTTAAAGTGTCCTGTTTTGCCCCATTTCCAGATAAATTCAGGAGCCTTTTATATTGTGTCTAGGACCTTACAAATAGCATATGGAATTTTATTAAAGATGCCATTCAATAGCCCTCGCAAAGAGCCACTGTGCAGAGAGTGGATGAATATTGCAAGATCTTTTGCGACGCTTCAGTAGCAAAATTTATGCCTTCAGAAGATCTTGCCGACACATTTAGATTGAAATTCTTGCATTTAATATATTTGTCAGTCTTCGGCCAACTATTAAAAAAAAGTAAGGTTTCTGGTATGTTGGATGGATCAGGATGCAGAGAAGCTTGTCCAGAAATCAGTTGCGATGAGTTCCCGTAAAAAAAATGTAAACGTCAAGCTTACGATCACGTAGTTGGGGTCACATTAGAGCGGTCAGACTGCATTATCACATGTTTAGTTGACACTTGCTATACAATTGGACTGTTTTTAGGGTAAAATTAGTTATTTGGAGTAACACGTGCATGCAACCTTGTAAATAAGTTCGTGGCTTGTAAATAGTTTTTCATTACTCAGCATAAATGGCTTTTCATTAAAAATTACCCGGCGACGCATCTTAAAATTACCCGGCGACGCTTAGGGCTTAAAAACCCATATATTGGCAACGCTGCTGTCGCTGCATCCACCCTCTGCACCGTCCCTGGGCAAAGAGCTACAAAATGAGCCTAAACTTGTTTGTGAAATGTTTCATGGTAAGAAGTTATCAACAAAAAATGCTCAAAACCGTCCCGTTTTTCCTCATTTGATGGTAATTGAATACAGGAAAAAATTGTAGCTTTTTCACTTTTATTTATACCACACCTAATTAATATGGTATTTTTCTTAAAGATCAACCAGTTCACTATCAGACTAGTGAGACTACTATGACCGACTTTAATTTGTAATTGACTAAAGATCAACTACGTATAGGTATGACTATGTCTATAAGTTTCAAATTTGAATAAACACAGACAAAAATAACACTACTATAAGTATAACATATCGATATTGTCATATGTCGGACTGGGAACACAAAGGACAATTTAATTGATAGTAACCGTTGCACTAATGAATTGCGAATACATTCATCTTTCCAGTATTCAATTCTTTAGATAGACTTCCTCACCCTTAACCCTTGTTTACTCGATGCCCACCGCCACCGGCACCGAGCAGCAACACCGAGCAAATATATAATGCGTTTAACTCGCATGCGTTTAACTCGCTGATGTAACTCATCTGCTATCTGCCTGGCAGTTCTCAAAACCAAAATCTTAATTTTTTGATGTCAACATTACAAGATGTTTTCTTCATGTTAATGAAATTTTAAATATTGAGAAATTCCAGAAGTAATATATGTACTTAAGAATTAATACGATTTACTTAAGAATTTTTACGATGGAATATGTACATAATATGTAATACAGATAGGAGCGCAGCCGTGGACCAAAAATTTAATTCATAAACAGGCCCTGGCGCCAATGCCTACCCTCATAGTGCATTAACTATACTCCATAGTGACAAACCACAGATTTTTTAGAACCAGTTCATTTTTAATTTCCTCATTCACTCATGATTTAAACCAATTTCTTATGTATGACATTGCAGGTATCCAGGAATGACCAGGATACTTTACTGGTCTACATATAGGACTCAAAAATGAACTTGAGGGAGAGTCTAAAAAACTCTCTGCTTTGCCACTATGCTATACTCAGCCTCACACCCAAGAAGCTGTAGGTAATCTAGTCCACAAAATTTTACCCCACACTATCACTTCTTACACGTGCCGTAGCCCGTAAGCCTTACTGTCCGCAGACCACGCCGGATCACCGTAAACCTGCTCAGCTCCACACTTGGCTGGCGTAATCTCGCCGCACTCCACGAGCAGAAGCGCATCTGGCCTAACCTATTACGCCATGCCCCGGCTCTCCCCCTTTCGCAGCCAACAGAAGGCTTTTCTCGTTGTCCGATCAGTGATGCGCCTGGCGCGATAGAGGCAGGGTATTTTGAGCTGTTCTTCAAGCAGTTCGTCAGAGTACGTTATTCGTGCGTTTTGCGATGTTGGAAACTGCTTATATGCCTTCCACATCGTCCTATGAGATGAGGTCCCCATATATAATAGTTAATATTGAATCCACATATAAGCTACTAATGCTAGGTTTTCAGTTGCATTTTAATTCTTCAAGCGTACGAATTTATTTGATGTTATATGAAGCGTTCATGAGATGCACGACCATGATTCACCACCACAACTTCTTTTGACTCATTTATACAATTAATATTCAAATATGCATCAAAATGATTCGGTAATTTTTTGTTAAATATTCGTATGAGTATAATTATACTGTCACCATTTCAACCATCAATGAACGCATGGAACTAAAACAAAGCTTAATATAAAGGAAAAGCTGGAGAGGTGACGGAATTACCTACGATGTCGGAATATACCGCGTTTACCCTGCCCTAGTTTAGCCAGTACAACATTTCTATGAAAGGTGGGACGACTGTCCTGATTTACCATGCCATGATGCCCATCTCTCATAGTGGCAAACCAGAGATTTTTTAGAATCAGTTCATTTTTAATTTCCTCAGGTATCTCTTATTACCCCATGGCCCGTTAAGCCCCATTTGATGGTGAAATTGGTGATCAAAATTCTTTGTTGCTAATCATTTTTTTTGTCAACTGCAGCCTTTGTTAACCAATTTTCTACTGAAAATGTGTTTTTAGGGCAGTTCATTACCCCGGGGCCTGGGTTGTGTCTCCTATTACCCCATGTTGCAGAGCCAGAATGGCCACCATTTTTTGGATTGAGGCTCAATCCAAATCCATAGCTCGATCATTGAGCTATGCAAATTTCATCAATAACGTTTTCAAGACAGCACCTGTGTGCAACTTTTTTGCAAGTGAAATTTTCTAATACTGAAAATGTTTATTTGCTACAGACCTTAGCAAAGGTACTTTTTAAATAACTTACTTTTCAGTTTTCACTCTGTTTTCAGGGATTTTTTAGACATGATTTCTTAACTTGCATTATGCTACATAGATAGGATCATTACTCATTGGTAGTTTGGTACCTATTTGTAAAGGTATACACTATATTGTCTATACAGTATACACCATTGCACCGTATACATAGAAGTATAATTCAAATTATAAGAGTTTTTAAAATTATTATTTGCAAGTTAACTTTACAAAATCAAGGACGAAACGAACTAGATGTTCAATCAATGAATGCAGCTGACTCTCTCAGTCTCAGACTCTCCCGTGAAGATTCCGCGTAGAGGAGCGCAGCCGTGGCGAACAAATGATCCATGATATTTCACGGAGAATTTAGCGTTTCCGGAATGTTGGAAACATGAGGGGTATACTAATTTTTACCTGTGCAGTACATATCATTTACATATCATTTTTACCTGTGCAGTATGTGCAGGCTGAGGGCAAAGAAGACTGGTGAACCTCGCCCATTGCTCATGACAGTGAAAGACAGTAGCAAAGCTAAAGCGGTGTTGAGGGAAGCCAGAAAGCTTCATGGCAGCTCAGAGTTCGGTGGCATTTTTGTGAAGAAGGACTGCACCCCTTTGGAGAGAACGGAAATGAAACGCTTAATGGAAAAAAGGAACAAGAAGAGGGAGGAAACCAAAACCACAGGGGGAAACGAAAACTGGATCATCAGACACGGGAAGGTAGTCAATGTGACCAGGAAGCACGTAGAGAAGCAGAAGGACGTCGCTCGGGAAACTGTATCGATGGAGGGAGAGGAGGGAGTAGTCGACAGGAGGAGAGACTGAAAAGAGGTAAAAATGTACACAGCGTGTCTACAGATAGTTTTAATTGCAACAGTTTTAACACTAACAGTGTTCCTATTTTAAGGTGTTTTTACACAAATGCTGACTCATTGATTAATAAAAGAAGTGAACTTTTAGCCACAATAAAAAGCGAGAGTTTGGATGTGATATGTGTGACAGAAGTTTTACCCAAGAATCCTGTTGCAGAAATTCAGCCAGTTGAACTGTCTATTGAGGGTTTTGACTGTTTTACTAATTTACAAACAGCACAGTGACACAGGGGAGTTGCGGTGTGGGTCAGGAAGTCATTTCGTGCTCAACTTTTTAAGTTGAATTTAGGTTTGGACAAGGCAAGGGAATCAGTGTGGTGTGAGATACCACTTCAAAAGAAGGATAAGCTTTTAGTTGGAACAGTTTATAGATCACCTAACAGTGACATTGCAAACAATGCAGCCGTGAACGAACTTTTATCTAGAGTAGCAGTCGGCAGGTCCCATGTTTTGATTGGTGGGGACTTCAATTATCCAGATATTGACTGGTTGGTGGGCTTGTCGCCCAGGGATGGTGGCCACCCTGCATCTAAGTTTATGGAGGCTGTTAGGGACTCGTTTTTAGTCCAACATATTAAGAAACCAACCCACCATAGAGCTGAACAGACGCCGCATGTGTTGGATTTGATTTTTACTAGTGAGGAAGCGATGATAGGAGACGTTAGACATCAGGCACCACTGGGCAAGAGTCATCATCAGTCCCTGCTGTTTGAGGTTAAATGTTACACAGATCAGAAGAAGAGCAGTGTTAAGCGGTGGAATTTTGCAAGGGGAGACTATGAGGCGCTTCGGAGGGCGTTTGGAATTAAAAACCTGGAAAACAGGATTAAGGACATGAATGTATGTGAGGCATGGAGTGCAGGGAAGAGTGGGGTCTTGGAGGCTATGGAGCAGTGCATACCCAAGTTGGGGACAGGTCATGCAAAGAAAAAAGTGCCTTGGATTCAAGACAGCGTAGCAG
>NW_025935770.1:0-47092 GCF_000764305.2 Hyalella azteca | reverse complement strand
CTGATAACAGTCCCCTGGCAGGTGTTCCCTGATAACAGTCCCCTGGCAGGTTTTCACTGATAACAGTCCTCTGGCAGGTGTTCCCTGATAACAGTCTCCTGGCAGGTTTTCACTGATAACAGTCCCCTGGCAGGTTTTCACTGATAACAGTCCCTTGTCAGGTGTTCACTGAGAAGACCCAAGAGAACTCGGCTTGATTTTTTGCTAAAAATGCGTGAATTTATCACTTTATTGTCCAATATTGAAGAAGGTTATGTATCCTGATATGTTTTAAACTGAAAAATAATTTCAAATAATAAGCCTCTAAATTACTCATGGAGAGAATGTTTTCATTTTTTAAAATAGGCATTTGTCATAATTGTCTTCACTATTTAGAGTTGAATTCTTCTGATATCTGATTTAATGGGTAATGAGATAACGGCCCAATCATCGTACAAAACACTACTGTGATTAATGGTTATTAAATAAAATCGAATGAAAATATGTAATTTAACATTCAAAGTTTACTTTCATTTTCAATTCATTTACACTTGAACATATAAACAATGAGAATAATGTACAAAAACTTTAGCGCGACCTCCCTTTTCACTGGAAGGAAATTTAATTAACACATCAATTGAAAATAGGAAAGAAACGTCTCAGAGTAAAGTATTTTGTATTTATTAATTGTGAACTGTGTTCATGGGAACACAAAAATAATCCTGTGAACAGTGAACTGGACCGAGCTGCTGCCCGGTGGAAGTCCTCAGTAAATCGGGAGCAGGAGCTTCATCTGGCCAGCGCAGGCCAGCCAGGTAGAGCAGAGAAACTGACGCGCTAAGTTCCGAGCCGCCCATCCTGTCAAAATAAATACCAAATGATATGAATGAAAAGAAACCAATGAATTAAACAGAAAATTAGCGCACGCTGATTATTAGGGTTCAACTATTGTAAAATATTTAAATTTACGGACCTAGCAGCTATGTTCTTAAAATTGTATAGCCATCTTAAAATTAAGAGGATAAAAATTAACCGGTACCTAATAAATAAACAGTCAGCTGGAAGACAAGGAGGGTTTTATTATTTGGGTTGTGAATAGTGATGGGGAGACAGTTCTCCATAATGGAAACCGGCCGGAGCTACAAGTTGCCACAACAGCCTGAGCTTAAGTGACGGACAACCAACCTGCGGCATCCGGTCCTCTCCACAGCTCCATCCGGTCCACAGCAGAGACCCATCCTCCATGAGAAGACGAGCTGCTGCCACAGTCCCCAGATCGTCCCAACACCTCGAGGCCCCCACCTTAGACGAGACGCATGCTAGAGGTGACGATGAAGCGGACAAAAATAGTGAAGATGTGGCATCGTTGGCAGTCGAAAGGAATCTGACTCCCAGGCTGTCTCTGAATCTGACTAGAGGTTGGAGTTAGCTTCTATCTTCATAGAAGCTAACTCCAACCCAAGTTTCATAGATTTGAAGAAATGATGAAACTTGCCCACACCGTTGCAAGAAATGTTGGGAAACTGTGGCTGGCTAAATAAAATCATAACTAATTCAAACCCAATTAAAAGTCTTCCAAGTGGAATTAACTTAGGAAAGATAAGAATTTAATACAAATAATTCATCAATAAACTTTGTTTATTGTCAAATGATAAACTAAACTACCAATTTATTGAGAACCAGAATTTACCAGCAAAAACTCTAATAAATCGACAAATTTTCAATTAACTATACGCAACATGCATTGTCATGGGAAATGCGGTGATCAGCTTTTTTCGCTTAAATTTCTTGAATAATCAAGTCTTTGATCTTAAGATAATTTGATGATGAATGTGTAATATATTGATGTGTAAATAATTCGGGTCATATCCAGTTATTTTTTTAATTCAATAGTTGATAATTTTTGGGTTTAAAAGCGAACTCGCGCTTTGATAGTTTAATATTCGTAGCAAAGTCCGTGGAGTTTTTTTGAGCAATGCGTCAAACTTGCAAGTTTTCCCTAAATTTCGCAAATTTATTGCGAAAGAAAATACTAATGCTTGAAATAACCGCTTTACTAATGCTTTATACTTAAAAAACAGTGCATGTGTGATTTGAATTAGTATGTCATTGGCAATTACTATGAACTATGTTACACGAATAAAGAAATATGATATACTATAATAATAACAAATCAAATTACATTGGTAAAAACGTCATCGAGTATATATTGATTATGATGAATATATGAATAAATTTCAAATACTTTATGAATCAATTAGGCATGGAATGACGACTTATGCATACACTGCACGTACAGCGTACTACCAGCGCCGCTGTCATGCATGCACTAAATGCGCAGGAAAACCAACGATCCGTTCGTGTTGGGAAATTTCAGGGAAATTTTATGCATATTTTCCCTAAAGACGACAAGGTTTCATCCCTATAGGGTAATTTGAACAGCAGTTACCCTATAGGGTCTAAAAAGATAGTGTTGCAATCTGCGTAGAATTTATATAATCTTTGACAAAAATGATGGCAGCCCCTAAAATAAAAAAATTTGCAGTGCAAATACAACTAAATATTATAAACATAAACTGAAAATATCTCAAAAATCAGAGAAATATAAATACCGAATACCATAAATCCGAAAAATAAATATAAAATCCGAAAACAATAAATCCAAGGAAAATGTAAACAACAACTTGAAAAAATCAGATAACATAAAATATTTCCTAGGAAGTAAAAGACATTTTTTATGAGCTTCTGCTTCATTACACTTGACCTATGAATTGAGAAACAATAATGTAAATGCAAGTTCCTTTGAATTTTTGCCGTTGAATAAAAATGCACGGTCCTTGATTACATGAACTTTACGATTGCAGCCTGACACGCGTAACCTGGCAGCGCTCGTAACCTGACACACGTAACCTGGCAGCGCTCGTAACCTGACACGCGTAACCTGGCAGCGCCCGTAACCTGACACACGTAACCTGGAGGTTGCGATCAAAGGCTTTACTTGAGGTTGAAGGCTAATTAAGGTTAAAATATATTCGATTTTATTGCATTTTCAAAATTACAAATTTATATAGAAATGATTTACATCAGTAAAAAATGAAAATAAATGAAAAGAATTAAGGCAAAAAACTATAAAAGAAAAAAAAAGAAAATACATAACCATGGCATAAAATTATTAAAGTCTCACACAATTTTATTTCTTGAAACCATTTAAGGTTTTACATTATTTACGGCTAAGGGTTCACTACTGTTGAGTCTTTTTTGAACTCGGACTATGTCAAGACTGTCTGTATACTCAGACAGTCTTGCAGCTATCGTGGGGATATCCCAGTTTATTTTAAGGACATTCTATACCAATTTATATTAGGTGTTACCAGCGGCTAAGGACTAACTAGGGCTTCAGGCTGGGTAAGAGCTTTAGCCGAATTAAAAAAACTGTTCAATTCCAAGGGCTAATTTTGATAAAAAATATGCTCCTTTACTGGATATATTACAAGATAAATAATTTTTCGCGTGTTTTATTCTATAAAAGAAATTTACAAGGCGAATGGGTCGGACTTTTAGGTTGAAACTTTCATTATACTTTGAAGTGCATCCCATTTATTTAAGTTCTAGCGACGCAGATTGAGTTCTCTCTATTTCATTTCTATATTTTTGTAAACTTGCACATATATCAATTAATGACAAGTATAATGCTTACATGATATATTCACAATTAAATTTGTGGTTAAAACCCCATGATATAAGATAATAGATTGATTCATCTTGCTCTCCACGACACCGCGTACTCATGTTGGGAACACCGATATTCGTTATTTATTTTCTTGTTCATTTTTCCTCAAATAATTAGCAGTCAAACAACCATCCGAACTTCTTATAGATTGACTTTTTCTTTCTTCGATCGTTCAGTTACCAGTCATTTCACTTCAGCCTTGCCCGCCAACGTCTGGGGTAAGACCCTAAATAGCTCCTGTTATATTCATATTATTTGCAATATTTCCTTGTATAATAGTCTTCATTTCATCGTGTAAAACATGTTCTGCAATTAGCCTTATAAGAGTTCGTTTATTCAACAGGTGCAAACTTTACCTTACTCACTAATACATTGTTAATAACATCCGCCTGGTTAATTCCTCATATAGGTTTCCCTGTTCGCACTTCCCAGCTTATTTTACTGCTATATATAGCGGTACCGATATACCCGCTATACCCTTGCTGCAAACTGTCCGTCCCGCAATTAGAAACACTAAACAAATTTAAGATGCAGAATCAGACAACCCAGCACAAGACCCACCAAACAAACGTTGACATCACAAAGCAGACAATTCAGCAAACAAACATCTTTCAACACAGCCTTACACTGACCAACATTTCGCAACTAAAATATTGCTGGCTTATATTGCCAGCCTCTCCCGCCAAGAGGGGCTTGTTACCATGCTTTCCAGATCATTAGAAGCAATTGACACGACATTCCTTCACTGAAAAGCAAAAAAATTCAATTTATTCTACATCCAACAATCGGACAATAATCCCATAACTTATCCTAACAGCCCACGGATGGCGACTACCGGAAAAATGACCCATCATCTCCGACAGTCATAACTCATAACGAAGACCGTGACAATAGGAAATGGAAAACTATAGACAAACAGTTCTAAGAATTATGTATCTTTCGACCCAGACTTCGTGAACCGATCATCATCAATCCGTTTAAAAGCTCAAAAGACCACATTGAAATCCCTCTGCACCCGCATAGCGCTTGGTTTGCGGACGTACTAAGCATGAACGAATACGGACTGAAGTCCTGGGTTAAAGACGCAAACTGAAACGTGGTTAAAGACGAAGACGCAGCCTGAAACTTGACAAACTGAATAAACATTATAATTATAATTGTCATTCCTACGGCATCTTCATAAACGCTTACAAACACTAGACAATGACCAGCATAGACGAAATAATCAACATATTGATACCCTTCTTTTTTAGTACACTCTTGTGGAAACTTACGGGGTACTTTTTGAAAATTTTAAAATTTAGAGGACTTGACCACAACCATAGCACTGGCTTATCCTCGACATCGCGATAATTTTCTTCTCAATATTGTGGTTAAAAATATCAAGCAGACTATAAAGTTTTGATCAAGAACACCGTCATCCTCAAATCAATTGTCTTTAGAGTCGCTGGGAGAGGAAGTAGCGACGTTTTATATGCTTTAATGCTTCTTTAATGATGCTCTTCGTGAGTGGAAAAATTTAATTGGACTAAAATCCAATTACTATAAAATACTATACTATATAAAATACTATCCCATACTACATACTGCATGTAAAATTTACTAGTTTCAAAAATGTAGTTAGATTCATTTAGTTTAGTTTAGTCAACATGTCACGGAAGAATTTCATATGCAAATGAAATTGTGAAGTGAGCCCTTGACCTTATAGATATTATGAGTCTTTGTTATATCACTAGAACTGCTAACTATCAAATAAAAAGTTTTGTTCTCCAGCTGTATTATAAGGTGTCGGACGCCCGACTGGACATATGTGGCGCGTTTCACATGTAGGTTCATGGGCTCAACTGTGCATATCTGGCGTGTTCAAATGATACTATACAAGAATGATTCAAACTAACGATTTGCATTGATAAACAGTCACAAAAACTCTAAAGTACTCCTTACCAAGCTGATAATTTTTTTATTGCGATATTTCGACTGATTTATCAACCATAGTACCAAAAAAAACAAGTTTTTAAAATGCAGATAAAAACACCTCTACATCTTAGGAGCACGGCGTGCACTGCAGTGTGAGATAAAATTTATTTGTTGCCGCTTAACAAAGATAGGAAGTGTTTTGAACGTGTCTCACACCGTTGTAGCTCCGCCATAATTATGGGAAGTTTTTAATATGAGATTTTTCGAAACGCGACATATATGCATAGTTAGCCGCTACTGGGTTGATACAATGGTTCTTTTACAATAGATTTACTCCAGAGCAGTGATTCCCAAACTTTTTCAGGCTGGCGCCCCCTTTGGCTCCCTAGTGAATTTTTAGCGCCCCCCACAGGCACAAATAAAAACAAGCGCCTCTTTCTTGAAATTTAGTACGCTGCAATTTTAAAAGATAAAGATTTAACACAAATGTGTATTCCACAAATAAAACCCCATTTAGTGAACCAATATGTTTTTCAGCTGCTTAACGATTTCAGCACTAGAAATTCAAGACGGCTCGGACAAATTTACGGCCGGACTCGTGGCTGGTCTCATGGCCAATCTACAAATTCAATGATCAAGGAATATCTCCCAAACTAATGAACGCAGCTCGATAAAATTTGGAACATGTATTCACCAGAACATAACGGTGATGTTTAGCTCGTGAAAATTTTTTAAATTTCACCTTTATTCGTGAGTTATATTGCGATACAAGCCGAAATTCGCAGTGATCAAAGAATTTCTTCCTAACTACTGAACAGATTTGAACGAAATATTGAGTATACATTCCTAACTACCAAACAGTTGTTTTATATTTTGTTTAACTTTAAAAAAAATTCGATTTGCCTTCGTTTGCGGCTTTTTTTTCATTTCACCGTCATTCTTGATTTCACACTTCCTTATATTCGGCCCGTATCGCCGGATAATTTGTCGCTTAAATTCGCGGCGATCGAGAAATTTCTTCTAAACTACTTAACAGATTTCAACGAAACTTTGTATAAAAATACCTAAACTCCCAACGGTGATGTTTAGCTCGTGACAATTTTGCTTTCGTTATCGAGTTATACTGATATAGGATAAACGACCGGCTTTTCCACCTGCCCCCTTCAGGGGGGACTTCTGACGGGTGTCTGTGCTCGTCAGAAGTCCTATGGGATTTCGCGCTCCTAGGGGGATTGTTCCTGAGCGCCCCACCGCTGAGCTCGCGGTGTCTGACTGTAGGTCTCAGTTTTCGAGCCAGCTTCAGCGGGCTGGACATCTGAGACCTTCCGCCCCTTGTGGGTGATGAATAATCGAGACCTTCCACCTTTATGGTGATGTTCATCTTGACTTTCGGTGCGAGATAGCTTAATAGCTGAAGCGCTAGTAAACATTTGACACTAAACTAAACTAACTTTTCCACCTGCCGGTTTAACCAAGAGCCGTTTTCGTACAGCCATATAACTCGCAAACGAAGGCAAAATCGAAAAAAATGTAACGAGCTAAACGTTCACCGTTGCTGAAGTTAGGTATTCAAATACTACTAAGTTTCGTTCAAATCTGTTCAGTAGTTTGGAAGAAATTTGTTGATTACTGCGAATTTAAGCACGTATTGCTGTTTAAATCACGAATAAAGGAGAAATGAAAAAAAAACTCGCGAACGAAGGCAAAATCGAAAAAATTTTCACGAGCTCGTTCAGTAATTAGAACAGTATATTCGAAATTTCGTTCGAATCTGTTCAGTAGTTTGGCTGAAATTCCTTGATCACTGTGAATTTCTGTCCGTATTGCCATATGACTCACAAATGAAGGCAAAATTAAAAAAATTTACACGAGCTAAACATTACCGTTAGGTCCTAATGAATACGTGTACCAAGTTTCATCGAGTTACGTTCCTTAGTTTGAGAGATATTCCTTGATCATTGAATTTGGAAATTGACCGTGAGACCGGCCGCGAGTCCGGCCGTTAATTTGTCCCAGACGCAAACCGCATGAGAGGTTAAAAAAAAGATATGGGTGAAAAAATCATCGGGAGTCATGAAAAATCTGGGAGTCATGTGCTGCACGTGTTGTGTACAAATCGTCAAACAAAGTTCGAACTTCAGACATCGACTTCGGACCACCGCCCCCCTACCTCCCTCTTCTTCCTTACCCAAAAAATTTTTCCAATTCCATTTTTTTCCAAAAAAAATTTTCCTCCCTCTTCTTTCTTACCCCCCAAAATTTTTCTACCACCCCTAGGGGGCGATATCGCCTACTTTGGGAACCACTGCTCTAGAGCATTCAGCTAGAGCATTAGAATATCTCGCGGATTACTGGCTTAAGATATCTAGATTTTGGCTACAAAGTGACTAGAAAAGCTGACATCACTGCTTCAGAAAGATGCGTAGAAACATTATTGTTCTAAATTTTGGAAATACCTGATCTGACGTACTACGCTCTAACAAAATATGAGTCTTATTTGTACGATTCTTTAGTTAGGGCGCATAATTACCCCACCATTACCACGATGATTGCTGTGCTCCAACTAACATATCAAAGCCTGAATAGCACCAACACCAGCGCATCGATCTCGTTGAACACTTGAGGCGAGCTTACTGAACTAAAAATTTCAGGTCGTAAAACGAATTCACTCGCAATACATGTGAATAGCAAGTAAACTTGTATTGGAGCGTTTGAAGCTTTGCTACGTCTTTTATTTTTGATTAATAATGGTCAAGATAAACTTGAAGTAATTTCTTGTTATATAACAGCTGCTTCACTTCATTGCGGATTTTCAAGAAATATCAATCACAAGAATCAGTAGCGGATCTCTGCTGGTTCGCAGGTTTTTGAGGGAGTTGGTCGGCAGATCGCTTTTTGGCTCCGTCAATGAACAAACACAATACCTACCGGGCTATTTAAACAGTATTCACACAACCCGACCCTCCACTAGGTGAAGTACACACACCTGGCGAATCGAGCACATGTACAGAACGTTGCATTAACCTCAATTCCCACCATAACACACTGCATCGTCCTCGGTATCGAAACCACTCATGAAACACACTTATTTGCTTCGAGAAGAGAAACAAAGAACCGCCGTTGCTATCCCCCAACACCCCCTAACATATGCAATATGGTCAACGGCAACATAAAAAAAATTATAATCAGACTAATAAAAAACTTGAATTGAATTTCCACACGCTGAATTTGAATTTTTGCGTAATATATTTTCGCAAAAATTCTTTTCCGTCTTTCCTGTGGCCGAACAGTGCAGCTGCTAATATCGATAAAGATTTTAAGTTCCTAGCTTCAACTTAGGAGGAGGAGGTTTCAATTTGCAAATTTTCAGGCAACTATATTTTTAATTAAGCAGAGGTCCAGTGCAAAGCAGCTTTTCTTCCTATACCCTTAAAATGAACAGGTTTTGCCTGTTTGTGCTGTTCTTTTATTTGTAAATTCAGGTTTCAACTTTTTATTTTATTTTTAATTTCGATTGTACTAAAAACTGATTGCGTCTGTTTCCAGAATTTTCGAACTGACAATGGGGCTGGATTCAACATCATTTTTTTATAAACAATAATTAGGCATCAGATTATATTTTTATTATTATTCACCTTAATGTATTCCTTTTCTGCCAAGACGATCTTAGAAAAACACTCTCCCAAAACCCCATCGTTAAACTCTGGTATGAGTGCAGCAGTAGCAGTATATGTTGGTATACGAGAGTGCAGAAAATCCTGTTAATCTAGACCAGTGGTTCCCAAACTTTTTCAGGCTGCCGCCCCCTTGGCTCCCGAGTGAATTTCTAGCGCTCCCCCCACAGACATATACATATAAAAACAAACGCCTCTTTCTTGATATGTAGTACGTTGCAATTTTAAAAGAGAAATATTAGACACAAATGAGTATATCACAAATAGAGCTCCATTTAGTAAAGCAATATATATTTTAGCAGTTTTAACTGTTTCAGCACTATAAACCCAGAACGTCTCTTGGTCGGTTTCGCGGGTGATCTCGCGGCCAATATTTAAATTCGATTATCAAGGAATATCTCCCAAACTAATGAACGTAGCTCGATAAAACTTGGAGCACGTATTCATTAGTACCTAACGGTGATGTTTAGCTCGGGAAATGTTTTCAAATTTCACCTTCATTCGTGAGTTATATGGCGATACATGCTGAAATTCGCAGTGATCAAAGATTTTCTTCCAAACTACTATACAGATTAGAACGAAATTCTGAAAATAAATTCCCAACTACCGAACGGTGCTTTTTGTCTCGTAAAATTTTTTTCGACCTTGCCATCGTTTGCGATTTTTTTTTATTTCACAGTCATACGTGATTTCACACTTCTTTATTCGGCCCGTATCGCCGGGTAATCTGTCTATATATAAAATTTGCGGTAATCAAGAAATTTCTTCTAAACTACTGAACAGATTTGGACGAAACTTAGTATATTTATAAATACCAAACCTCAGCAACGGTGATGTTTAGCTCGCGACAATTTTCTTGATTTTGCCTTCGCTTGCGAGTACTACGGCTACACGTTTACGGATCTTGGTTAAACCGGCCGGTTGCATTGCCGGTCGTTTCTCCGTATATCAGTAAAACTCGAGAACGAAGGCAAAAAAGAAAAAAATTGTCACGAGCAAAACATCACCGTTCGGTAGTTGGGAACGCATAATCAAAATTTCGTTCAAATCTGTTCTTTAGTTTGGAAGAAATTCCTTGATCACTGCGAATTTCGGCCCGTATCGCCATATAACTCAGGAATGAAGGCGAAATTAGAAAAATGTTCACGAGCTAAACATCACCCTTAGGTACTAATAAGTACGTCTTCCAAGTTTCATCGAGTTACGTTCATTATTTTGGCAGATATTCCTTGATCATTGTATTCGGAAATTGGCCGTGAGACCGGCCGCGAGTCCGGCTGTAAATTTGTCCGAGACGTAAATCCGGAAGAGGTTCAAGAAACCCAGATCTGGGTGGAAAAACCCATCGCTGGGAGCAGTGCAAGCTACACGTGTTGTGTACAAATCGTCAGACAAACAATCGAACTTCTGACTTCGACTTCGGATTGCCGCCCCCCCCCTCCCCCCCCAAGTCTTTCCACCGCCCCCAGTGGGGGCGGTACCGCCCACTTTGGGAACCACTGATCTAACCGAATAATTATTAATCTCACCTAACCTAACCTAGCCTAGCCTAGCCTTTCCCAAACTAAACTTACCCCAATAAGAGGATTGTTAATGAGCTTGTTCATACCCTGAAACTAACCTCAGCAGTTTGCATAAATTTACTTAAGAATAATTATTAATTAGCTCATTCTTAACTCTCCACCTCTTGTTTGTAACAAAATACATGCACCTCCATCAATCATTTCATTCTATCAAGCGGGAAAATGCATTACTGTCACGACGATCGGGACGGAAAAGCAAATTCTCGCTTGACACGGCCTTTACTGTTTAATTCTGAAGACTGATATGTCAATTGATTGCACTACTGGAGGCGCCCTGAAAAAAATTCGGGCAAAAACTTTGATTTAAAATCTACTAACTCTACTTAAAATCTATTTAACTCTGATTTAAAATCTACTCTCCTTGCACTAAGTGACAGGAGTTGATGGTGTGGTCGCTATTTACGAATTATGTTTGCAGAAAACACGGCGTTGTAAAAATATTATCGTGGATTTTATTCCACTGGTAATCTCAAGCAATCAACCACGCGTAGAAAAATTATATTTTCCGATGTATGATCGAAATATCATATGACAATCTAGAAGATGACAACTCTCACCATACATGAATAGGTTCACTTTCACCGAGACAGATAGAATATTTTCAAACATACTGTTCAATGTGTACATTATTGAGCTTCATCAAATAATATTAGCGATTTTTATGCGTTTCAAATGATACGAACCGTTAATGGCATGGAAATATGCTAAGATTTACTTCGCAATAGTTCACTTATAGCGCTTCAAAATAAATTTTAATCCGTGTGTACTATGTACACTTCTGTTATTCAATTAATCAGTTGATAATATTTCTTTAATAATTTTTGCAAACCGGTGAATACGGAGAGTAACAAAGTAATGAAATGTAATGAAATTCGTTTCCAAACAGAAACATTTTCGTGAAAAATACTGAAATGATCAGTATATTTTAGGCTGCGATTATTAGTGTGTAAGGTTCTGTCAGGACGACTCTAATTCGACTATTTCCCCCACGACTCCCGCCGAACCTCAATAAGGGTCAAACGAAAATTGGATAAACCAATATTTATTAATTGAGGCCAACAAACAATTATGAAGAATGAAACNCACTGACGCAACTATACTGCAGTTCGTTTGAGCAAAATTTTATCACCTAATTATTTCAGTAAGTTTTTCCATATAAACTGAATTTGTTTTTTATTACCAGTACCAATAACGATGATATACAGCTATAGTATGCGATTTGGAAAAAATCACGATTGTTCTTGTTTCAAGTTCAAGCAGTATTAGGAGGTGTTTAATTATTGAGTTTTTATTGCAAAGTAGTTATATACACTTTCCAGTCTTGCCGTAGCGTTCCCTGACGCTGCCTATGCATGGGTGCGGATCGTTTCAACACTCTTGCATTGCGTATGCGTCAACATGCTTGCGTTGCGTCATTTTCAATACGCGTGTTGCTCACGCGAGAGTAGCGTGAGATTCAATGCGTGTCAGTCAAAGCACTTGCTTTGCGTGTGCATAGCAAAACAAGCGGGCATTACGTTATCCTCAACACGCTTGCTTTGCTTTTATGCCCATATAGGCTTGCGACTAGTGCTCACCAGCACGCGTCTTCAGCTGAGCATGAGTGAACTGCGTTATCTTCAATTTAACGCGAACATTGCTTCTCTGTAAACATGCTTGCGATGGGCGTATATTTACAGCAACACGCGTGCTTCGTGTTATCTTGAACACGCATGCGCTACTTTCATGTCTACAAGTGTGCGTTGCATTCTGGCAACACGCGTGCAGTTTTTTCGGTAACACGCGCAAAGTACACGTATGCAAATGGCTTCAACACCCACGCTTTGCAGGCAAGGCTGCTAAAATAACACCCACAATACTCCCTATTCAAAGTCGAGGTTACCCACTACCCACCGATTTGAGGCACGACAGGCAGCGGAGAGCCGGAGACGCTGTGGCGTCGGTAATTTGGTGCATTTGGTCTACTGAAGACGAATGAGATATTCTTCTCATATCAATCGTGTTATCTTAGTGTGAATAGTGAAGTAGGCGAATTGAAAATAGTTAGGTTTTAAAGTCTGAACATGTTAATTTCGGAATTTTTAGAAACGCAACTTCCTATGTTTTTAATGCCCAGTGCATCCTTAAGTGAAGTTCTTTGGCGGTTGGAAAACCCGGCATGGCGACATTCAAGAACATACCATTCAGCTTCCAGGTTTTCGTTGTAATAGAAATATTCAACTTGGGATATATGTTTGCAAGAGCGTGTTATTTCAGCTCGCTCGTGTCCATATTATTTATTCTTGGTTCTAATAGATTCAAGATTGCTGGATCGAGTTGTGGAACCAAAAGACTAGAATAGTCTTCAATCGACTGCCTGCCTGGTACATTTTGAATCGGCATGCAGTAGTCTAGCCTATACGACCCGGCGACGGACCGCTGGCAAGCGATGCAGGTTTGAACGAGGATGCCGAGCCTAATCGTAAGTAATTGCGTTGGTCGTTTTCCCTTATTATGGGCTTTGTATCATATGTTTTGTTACAAGAAGAAAATCGAAGTATCGTTATGAATTGGTCGATTTTATGAACTACAACTTTGGAGAGGATAGATTTCTGAAGTTGCCATCTTGCATTGTAATTGCCACAAGCTTTTGACAACGTATGACGATGCTGGTGCAAGCTTGTGACTCCGCATGACGATGCTGGTGCAAGCTTGTGACACCGCATGACGATGCTGGTGCAAGCTTGTGACACCGCATGACGATGCTGGTGCAAGCTTGTGACACCGCCTAGGAACCGTTCGTCTGGTAGTAGCTTGCCGTGATGTTGTTAGGGATTGCAACGGGATTCGTAAAATTTGTCATTTTAGTTTTGTTTCAACACCGAAAATACTTCACCCATGAATGTTTACTTATTTGTCATATTGTTGCGTGATCCACCACAGAGGTACGTGTTGCATTGGTCCTGGTAAAATTGATTGTGATATACGTATAAATTCAGTGGTGATTGAATAATTGTCTTGAATTTATAGATGTATGTATATTTGTTATTTATTCATGTATATAATGATTGTTGCCATAATCGGTATTTAGCTAATTATTACTTGTCCTAAATTTGAGTTCGCATTTAAATTTCAGAAAGGCTCCGAAGCTTGAATACCAATCTTGAGTTGAAAAGTAGAGCATAAGCAAAGAAGCACACGGTTTATTTATTGGCATTTGTTTATTTATCATTATATTTCTTCATTTATAATTTTTTATTAATCCTTTTTCACGATCATTGATCTAGTGTCTGGGGTCACTGAAAGCTTACTTATTGAATAGTCCCCAACAATGTTTCCGTTTAGTACTGGTTGATCGTTGTCAGTTCAGTTTCGATCAATCGTTAATTTAAAATTTTGTACGCGATTGTTCTACTCGCATGTACAGCTAATCCTAACTATAATTGATGTTTCCTATAACTCCTGATAAATCGGGCCATATATAATCTTAACCATTTTCGTTAATAGTTTAGGTGATTGTTTATTTAAAGCCAGGCGCTGTAAATGTATCGGGCAGCTTGCTTGACGCTGTTGTGGGCTCAATCCTAAACCCTAACAACGGAAACTACGTTAACGTGTGTTTTTGACTGAGAAGACTATATTGTGAGTATTCGTTTTAGCGTTCGCAATATTCAGCTTCGAGCTGACTGTAAACGTGCGTCACTATTTTATGACCCAAGCTGAATCTGGCTACTATCCATGACGCCGTTAGCTTACTCGGCGAAGCGACTGCTTTGTCTGCTGTCAGCTGCTGCAGCCCTTGATACATTCGTCTGCGAGAGAGTAGATATACTCATCGCGACGTCCCCCACACCTCGCATGTCTTATCGTGGATGCCGTGCCGGTCGAAATAGGCGTCCTGCTTCCACCTATGGCGCAGTACGCGACAACGATGTGTTCGTCATCACTGGCAATAGGTCGCCGCTACGGCGGCAATCATTTGCGCTGAACTCTACGTCTGTGAACACTGCTGACAAGCATTGGCCTGTGTCTACAACCTGCTTATCATTCGTGGTGATCGTCACTGTGGGCAGCCGTGTCGCCGTAATCGTTTGGCTGCCTCAACATACGTTCACTGAATAGCAAGGTCGAAGTGCTTCTTCACATTTGACGCTCGCGCTAACAAGATGTCGTCTTGCTGATTGAGAATGGCGCGACGCTGACTCGGTTTGCATCGCGCGTCTTCGAGCTGATGGACTCAAGGTAGACGAGCGCACGGGGCCCGGCATGCAACCCGACGCCCTGGCGACGAATTACGGCGAAGTAGAAACCGCCACCCGCAGAGGCGTGCACCTTACACTAATGACATCGGCGTCCGACCCACCACCTTTAAGATGCTATAGTGCTAGGGTCACCTGCGCCTAGTTTACGGGCGTTGCAGTCACATTCTATCGTCCCCCATGATGTGGCGCTCGATTTTTTCGTCGAATTGAGCGATGTCTTCACCAGACTTGAGACTTTGCCCGATCATTTCCTTATCACCGCCGATTTTAACGTTTTACTGGATGGCGTCAACGACCCATCAGCTCGTCAGATGAACGAACTGCTGTCCACTAAGCGGCATGATTTGTCACGCGACAGCCGACACCCGACATGGGCGGACTGCTGGACGTTGTCATCACGCGTACTTACCCTCAAATTCAGCCAGCCGGCATTATCGAGATCGCAATATCCGACCATCGACTACTTCAGTGGACAGTGCCATGTGCGCACCCGCAGCCAGCGTACAAAACCGTTAACTGTCGTAATCACCCCAACGAGTCTCTGACCCATGGTTCGCCCATGAATGTCGGTTCTCGAAGCTGGGGTGCGACTGCTCCAGCAGGCTGTCTATCGGGCGAACAGACGTTGCATTCCTACTGCTGCAGCTACTGTAACCTACACGAGGTGAGATGCACGGTGCAAATATGTCGATTTTTTTTTTTTGTTCTAAAAGACAGTCATTTTGGCGCCAGAGAGTCGATGCGCAACGTAGTGACTCTCGAGCTCTGTGACGTTCGCTGGATAAATTTGCGAGAAGAGGTCATACAGATGCTTCGGGTTACGAAAGCGTAGAGGAATTACATACGGTTTTTGTACGAGTCCTATCTCAGCAATAGATTCCAATGTGTTCAATGCCGGAACTCTTCATCTACGACATCATTGGTCACTTGCCGCGTACCACAAAGATCAGGCCGCGGCCCGATCCTCTTCGTGTTATATGCTGTCGACGTATTGCACATAATTGATTCACATAGTTTGAATACGCGTATTTTCGCCGAAGATATCAAAATTTATAACTACTGTGCACCGGCTGATGTTGCAGCGTTGCAGGACCGGATGTCCGTCTGCACGGACGCTGTCTCAAACTGGATGCACTCCAACCGGCTCCAGCTCAATGCATCAAAAACCGACTTTACATGGTTCACGACTGCTCTGCGCCTGCATCAGCTTCCATCCAACCCTGCTCGTGTGAGCAACGATTTTGTCCTGCATGCGTCTTCGGTTTGCAACCTCGGCATTCTGCTGGATGCGGAACTTTGTATGAGCAATCAAACTGCCAAAGCCACCACCGCTTGTTTTGGCGCTCTGCAACGAATATGTGTTGCGTCAGCTGCTGACTCTAGAGGCCCTCGTGGTGGCGCTCGTTCTGACCCGAGTTAACTATGGTAATGCCACACTTTATGGACTAACGACCACGGCATTTTATAAACTGTTCAAAAAAAGGTGACAGAAATAACCCCGGTAACTAACGTCCAGTAGGTCTCACAAGTGTTGTGTGTAAGGTGATGGAATCGGTTATGAGGAATAGGATTATCGATCACTTGACTGTTAACCATCTTCTATCAGACTGCCAACATGGCTTTATTGCTGGCAGATCATGCGCCGCTAATCTCCTGTCTGCCTTGAATAATTGGACTCGCCTGCTGTACGAAAGGGTGCCAGTGGATGCACTGTAACTCGATTTTGCCAAGGCATTTGATAGTGTTCCGCATGAGCGACTGTTACGTAAAGTGAATTCTTTGGAAATAGAGGGAAATGTACTCCAATGGATCAGGAATTTCCTAGTAGGCAGAAGACAACATTAACGGAACCGGATCAGACTGGGTAACTGTGCGCAGTGGCGTACCGCAAGGAAGCGTTCTTGGGCCTGTTTTGTTTGCCTCTTTTATAAACGATCTAATAGAAGTAGTGTCAAGCGTGTGCTCCATGTATGCCAATGACACAAAAGTTTATAATACAGTTGAGGATGCGTCAAATAAAATGCAACTGCAAAATGATCTTGATAGTTTAGTTGACTGGGCTGATGCGTGGCAGCTGCGTTTCAATGCTGACAAGTGTAAAGTACTTCACCTCGGCAAGAACAATGAACAGCACGCTTACAGCATGAGAAGACACGGTTGCAACGAGAAAGTTATGATTGAGAAGTCTTGCGTGGGAAAAGATCTTGGAGTTTGTGTCTACAGGGAGCTAAAATTTTCGCGACAACATTTCTTCTCGCTTCGAGTCACCGACATGTGGAACAGCCTGCCTGAAGATATTGTTGACGCTCCAAGTATGAACGCCTTCAAGAACAGACTAGACAAGGCCATGCAGGAGCATATGTTTAGTCTTGAAATGCCTCGCACCCTACGGAACAACTGATATCTAGAAGCGATTTTAAATCTGCCGTCCATTGAAAAGATTTGATCGAAAGGCCAGTCTAGTCAAGAAAAGTACAAGAATCGGCGATAGGCCTATCCAGGCCTATTCTTCAATGCCGAAGATACTATACTATACCTACTGTACTACTAAACTGCAATTCGTACGTAACGCTGCTGCTGGACTCGTGAGGCACGACTTTAACCTTAAGCACCTTAGGCACGAAAACTCGCCACGTGATGCCGAAATTGTGCGATCTTCACTGGCTGTGCATGCAGCAACACACGAAATTCAAGTTCGCTGTTCTGACGTCCCGATGCTTTCACGGTCTGGCGCCTCCTTATCGCACGAAATATCTGCAGCGCGTGTCGGGTCTGCCTTCTAGAAGATGACTGCGTTCGTCATCAACAAATGACGTCTATCTACACGTCTATCTACAATCGGCGACAGAGCAATCTCTGCGCCGCTAGAGCCTGTAACAGTCTACCAGCTTCCGTAACATCGGCTCCTTCGGTGCAGGTGTTTCGTCGACACTTAAAGACAGAACTATTTCCGAGAGCCTATGATCCAAGTTCTTTGTACTTCCTATCTGTTTTTAACCTTTCTCGTATCTGTTTATTTTTCGCTTGCTACTTAAAACTGATGTGTAGCGTGCCCTCAGTGTGCGATTGAACATGACGCCACAATAACTGCTTCGTAGAATAATAATAATTATAATAAAGAGAACTTAGCCAAGAAACAAGAAGCATTGAGAAAGAAGCCAGAATGGAGGGAAAAAAACATAGCTAAAACAAAAGACATACTCGAGGCTGCGGACTCGACCGAGGCAGCGGAATCGTCGAAGACGGCGGACGTTTTGTTGTGTGTATGAACCGTTATAAGAAGACCGTGTCGACAGGGGATCATTGAGAACCGCCGCTCCCGTTCAACTAAACATTCTAAGATTATCATGTCTGCGCATCAGCAATGACGTGCAAGAGCGCGGGTGGATAGCTAGAGGTCAGCATGGCCCAAGTCCACAGTGCGATTCATATACCTTCCCGAACGTAACGCAGCCGGGCATCATCACGGCTTTTGACACAAAGCGCCCACCACAACAGCGCCGTTCAGTCACAGGCCGAAGCGCATACAGGCCGGAGCACAACTGGCCGGGGCGCAACAGGCCCTACCGCAACACCTACTCCTAACGTAACCTAACCTAACCTAACCTGCGCCGCCTGTTGCGGTAGGGCCGGTTGCGCCCCGGCCACTTGCGCTGCGGCGCTGTGGAGCAGTGGCTGTGTTGTGCAAAGCGGATTTACTGTTAGCCGGAGTTACCCACAGCTCATTGGTCTGAGGCTATGTGTAGCTATTGCATGCTGATGTTTGGCGTTGGGCCCAGGGCCTGTTTACGAGTCAATTTTGTTACTCACGGCTGCGCTCCCCAACAGCACCCGGAATAGTTTTCAGCATCCCTAATCAAGGGTGGTAGTATAGAGAGTGAGCCTATCGGCAGTTTTGGTTAAATTGATTAATCACGGTCAGTTACTTCCAATCTGCGTGCTGAACTGACACCTGATCTATTATCCTCTCAATAACCTTGCTTATCGCACCCATTACTTACTCATGAGAGAAGATACTGCTTTGGAATGTGCAACTGATTTAAATTTTCGACATACTTTCCAGGATCTGGTTGCTCATACATATTGATCAAAAAAGGCTAAAAAGTACTTTATACGTTTCATTACACAGTTCTTGAAACTCTGCAAAGGGAATGAAATCACTAAATATCGATGAAAGGTAAATCGAATGGAATTAAGGAATTTGAATTCGCTCTAATGGTCTGCTTTGTTAAGATGTGATACTTTTGGGATGAGTAATTTGAACTACAGTTATTATGTCGTCCACGGGCGTAGAAATTATCGGCGGGATTTTGATTGTTCCCCGTAGCAATGTCATAAAAATGAACTAATTTTTCTACTGGGTTCCACTTATAGAGCGTTTCTTAAAGTTTTATTTTCAAAATTCTTATCAATGATTTATTCCAGTATATCCACTGGAATTATTAGCTGAGTTATTTCGGCGGAGAGATGAATATCGTAGTGGATATTGTTGAAATCAATCTACAGCTGATTAATATTTGTATAATTTACCGTCACCATTTGTACATCTGTTACTAGGTTTTCAATTCTTATTATGAATTTTGTCAACATGTTTTGTCTTGGCAAGCCGTCTCAAATTGCAATAGTGCGAAAACGAACTTCCTTTTATTAAGACAACTTCACTCCGATTATGAAGCAATCTATATTTTCGAATATCTTCGCAACATAATTTCACTTGACTAGATGAAATGAAATCTGTAAACCAAAGCGCAAATACATTGAATAGAGTGAATTGTCAATCTTTTGTTTATCAATCGTTTCGTATGACACATTAACTCTTATTTTTAAAGCATGATTATATTATATGAATTCAAAAACTTTGTTCTATGTTTCTTATTTTGTTGAAAATTACTGTCGAAGTTCAATTTTTTTGGCCGTTCAGAGTATTGGTCTTAATTCTTAATACTTCTGCTAGTCGTTCCTATTAGAGGCTGTATTTATAAAGTCAACACCAATGAACGCTTTTATTTCAACCTGAATCCCTCTAATGTTGATACTTCTTTATTAAGACACAAAATTTTCAATTTATTTTTTCAATTTCTAACGTATTGTTTCCCAATCTTCTTCAAGACTTTTCCAGTTTGAATTTATTTCCATCATTTATTTAATACATTTTATGTCAACATTTCCTACTTTCGAGCTTAATTGAGGCTTTATTTCTCCAGATAGTTGATATGCACCATAACCCTATATATAAGGTCTAGTCACCCTCTCCAACATCTATTTTTTCCTCACCATCTTTGCAATTTGTTGAATGATTGATGCAATTTGTTGAATGATTTGCATAGATATTAATACTTAGCATTTTATATAACAAAGAAACTTGAATTTCCATCCATGCAAAGATCAAATAGGATAGAACCAAACCTCTCATACTCCAGTCGTTTTAACATTTCTAAGCATAATTGCCCACATATTACATCACCTACATTTCGTATTCTTTACGCCTACAAAAAAGTGTTACATTTATTCATGTATGTTTCAAAATCGTTAGGCAATGTCAAACCATAACTATCAAAATAAAAACAATTACTTCCAGAATTTAACATCATCGCTCTTTGTGCATCTGTTATTGAATCTTCCATTTTTAAAAGGACTTTTATCAGGCATTTTTTCCTTGCGGGCTGCCTCGAAAGACAATGGCGTGAAAACAACTGCCCTCCATTAATTTTAAGGGGAGCGTCTGCCCCAAAATTGAGAATTTTGAGTTTTCCGGTTTTTATACTCATCTTAAAGCTTACATTCTGACGCATCTAACGGTACCAAAACCATCTCTGTACGTTTATATATACGTTCACGACAGATCACGAAAGGGTTAGGGGTGGTGGAGTTCTTCCACATATAAGATAGGCGAAAATTCACTGCCGAGCACATAATAAGACGGTCTGAATTCGCTGCTCTTTAGTTACCCGGCTGCTGTCGTGCGGGATGGTGTTCATGCAGTCGTTCCTACCATCCTTGGCTGAATTTACGCTCCAGTAACGTCTAGTCTTGCATCCTTGCCACTTTGAATGCCGATTTCGAGGAGCTCGTGACTTTGTCGCGCTTTTCCTGAACATTCACACTTATTGTCACTGCAAACCTATCTCTTCCTAGAGTTTCGAAGCAACAACAATGAGACATATACCATTCGTTCGCAAATAAAATATCTACAGGTTGTCGTAAGTGTTTTTTCTAATTTCGTTATAGTTTGAATTTTATCCTGCCAAAAGGAGGGTGGAAAGGGGTAAAATCGAAAAATTTTCGAAAGATTTACAAAAAATGCCCCCACTTCCACAAAAATTAGAATTACAAAAAACGCCTAAAACAACTTGTAGATAATGACATAACGTATCGAATGATATGTGTCTCGATGTTGTAGCTTGAAAATCCTAGAAGATTTCTAAAGTACCCGCTTTTTCCGTTTTCTAAAAATTTCACGTTTTCTTTCATTTTTTCGAAAAATTCTCATGAACAGAATGCGAGTTTTTTTTTCATTTTACATAAGTGTACCAAGTTTCAAAGTGATCCGTCGGTAAAAAGCCGAGATAAATTTTAGGGCAGACGCTCCCCTTAATTTACTTCCATTGTGAATCACTCTATATTTTCGAATTGGTTCATTACACCTGACTAGATGATACGACTCTTCTAAACCGAAAGCGTAAAAACATTGGGTATTCAACATTGAATTCACTAATAAGAAATTAACTAAGTGTTTTAATCGAACAGTGGTTCAAAGCAAGCGTGTTAATACCACAGGGAAATATATGTCTTTTATCATAGTCACCATTCAGAGCAATCTTATTTATCTCCTTCAAATACAATTTATAGTTAACAATTTGGATTTTATACATTGTTTTGCACATAGTTTCATTATTCTAAGCTCTCTTATATTCATTCATGATTGTGTTCCTTTCAATGACAGTTATGTTGTGTTCCTTGACAGTTCTTACTGGATGTTATAGAGTAAGGCGGGATTGGTGAACAATAGATTTGCTCTATCACCTTATTTTTCTTTTATGAAGTTATAATGAAAATCATTTATCAATGCCTTGCTTACTGTATAAGAGTATCTAAAATGCTCTTCCATATAAAGATTGTTTTTTTTTCAAATTTTAGCATTTGTTTATGAATGTGACAGGCTATATAATTTCATAAATTTTTGTTTAGTCTTAACCAAATTAACTTCAACCCTATTTTTTATTTTCTCCATCGTTTTCCCGATTACAGAATTGTCAGTGCTATTTATTAAACGCCACCTGAGGATCGGGATACGTGATTAAGGCGTGAGTTATAAGTGATACACATCTGTCTAGATAAAATATCTTGATACGGGGTGGTAATACATGTGTGTTGTACGATACAGGTAGAGGCTACGGCGTCGACCGTAAGGTCGGAGAACTATAATGACGCGAATTACATCGCGGAGCTCTTATCAACTACTAAGGATTGTCTTACTAAGGTTCCCAGCCCTTTTATACAGGGTCCGCCATATTTATGGCAACGCATGTTTTTTGTTATTTCTCAATGAAACAAACAGGTGCCTGTTTTTTTTATTGGATGAGCTAGTAGCCAAGAATTACCTAAACAATTCTCAGACATATTTATTCAATATGACAACCCTAATCATTTTTGATGACGGCCTCAAATCTACGCGGGTAAACTTCATAGGAGACACGCAGCATTTCTTGAGGGATCAAGTCCCATTCTCGTGTCAATTTAGACTTCAAACTATCCAAAGAATCATGAGGTGTTCTGCAGACCCTACTCTCTAAAATAGCCCACACAGAAAAGTCGAGAGGATTCAAATCAGGGCTTCTTGAGGACCATTCATTTTTGCTAATGAACGCTGGGATGTGACCCTGAATCCAGTTTTGGTCATGTTGGAGCCATGTGATGGGGGAGAGTCTTGTTGAAAACTCCATGGTGAGCCGTTGAAGTGTTTACGGGCCCAAGGTAACAACACAGCTTCCAAAATGTCCGAAATGTATCGCTGACTGTTCAATTTCACTCCTGATGGGACAAATCGTGATGGTTTGGCTTACCGCGGCCCAAACCATCACGGGCATAGGATTTTGACGTCGTACTGCTGTTCTGGTTATCACAGATCCATCCCGACTCCAAACTCTGTCATTTTTACGGTTAACGCTTTGTTCAATGTAAAATTTTTTCTGGTCACTCCACACCAAGTTGGGCAGCGTGCCATCCTCAATGAGATCCAGAATGTGCTGGAATCTTTCGAGCCTCATTCGTTCATGCCGGTCTGTTAGTTCATGCCTTGTTTGCATCTTGTAAAGGGAGGTTCTGAAGTCATCTCTTTCCACACAGTTTCACGACGAATTTGGAGCTTTTTTGCAATGACTGAATTACTCACGCCCTTTTCATGAAGGGTTACAATTGCATTTCTATCTACTGCCATAAGTAATAGTAACTTTAGACTCCTTAGACTTCTGCAATATTAAATAGATGAATTAATAGATGATATTAGGCTTCATTATAAAAAAGTCTGCTAGAAACCAATTTATTTTTGTATAGCAAACATCTGTTGCCATAATATGGCGGACCCTGTAGAATCGCGGCTTCCGCCCACAAATAAAGTCATGATCGCATGATCTATCACGTGATGTCGTCTAGACACTGACTAAGGTCTAGTCATTTTTCATCAATCTACATCAGGTCAAGTGAATATTACGTCTCAATTACATATGATGTAATCATATAATATAATTATAATGAATATAATGAGACGCCGGATTGACACCGGAAAAATATTCATTAGCTTGGAGAAATCTGCAGCGAAATCTGATTTCGCATGTTGTATTTTTGTGTTCAGAGTTGTCCTTTGTTTTTAGATGTAAAGTAGGCCAAACCTGAAGTAATTTCAAATAGAGCCAGAGTTAATTATAAATGAATTCTGATATAATAGCTATTTATCTCAATTAATTATCAACACTAGAACTATATAAAGTGATAGGCAACCTGATTAACCTTTCACAGCACACACAGCACCAGACAACTTAGTTTTAGGAAAAACAGAGAGGCCCAAACATCATTAGCCACATTTCAGGAAACACTCAGCATTCACTTTGCACCACGACACACTACAAAATTAACATAGTATACTCCGTGATGTTACCAAAGCCTTCGACAAGATTTTGCTCACCGGACTCCAATACCAAATTATACAACTCAATCTACACTAGTCCTTTACTAAAATACTAGTTTACCACATCACCGAATAATAGACTACCTCACTGCGTCCATCAGAGTAGGCAGTCACATAGGTCAACAACTCTCTCAGGTGTCCCTCCGAGAGGCATGCATCTCACCCACTCTCTACAGCTTATACTTATCTACATCCACGACTTCCCGCCATCACTAACGTAGATTTCATATACGAAACATTTTCTGATGACATGACAAAAACACCACATGACGTCACCCACGCAATTAAGCACCAACACAAACACAACACGCATTCCAATAGATTCGAAAATAAATAGCTAATTAGGACAAACGCCTACAAGTTCAAAATCATCCAGATCTGTACGCGTAACATATCTAACGTATTAATTGACAACACTCACTACGCATCCACAAACAGAGGAACAGTCCTATGCTGTTCTTTGCATCACAACACGGTTTTTGTATTCAAATGACATCCAGAGAAGCAAAAGCTCTCATAAACCTACAAAATACATAGATACTACTTTCTCCCTCCCAACATAGAGCGTACCCAATCGGGTACGTTCCTCCCCCAACGTACCCAATCATAAAAAGCGATCATCTCTCTTTTAACTCCAATATCTTTGCACACCCTATCCAGAGCATATATGTCCCAACTGCCAACAGACATAAACAAAGCACAAAGATGCATCACAAACACATATTGTTCCGATTTCATACCTTCATAAACAATGCAACATTCACAACAATTCTCCGCCAACAAGTGCGCGAAAGTCCACAATTGGATCCTGTGGTCTCGCAGCTTTCCAGTTAATTCATTCCCTCCAGTCGCAAAGCAATATAGCACTTACTGTATCAGAGTTCCAAACTACGAACACTAGCTCACTCTCCCCTGTATAACTTGACCGTAGTAAACGATACCCTATATAACCACCTACACGACGGAACACGTTGCACTTGCTGGTGTAATGATCGCGTGCAGTTGTCCTGATTACGATTACGAATGCCAATCCGTTCAAAGGCACCCTGAGCTTTTAACGTCTATTAAAGTTTCGTTTTAATATTATACCAAAACAATAATTTATTTAATTAAATGAACACTGACCAAATTGTAAATCACGTTTCATTGTTTTAATCTCACACTTCTCTCCGTTTTCAAATGATCATTATTCTACCATTGAAATTAAAATTTTCCGGTAATATCCTGAAACTCTACACAGAAAGAAATTTGCTCGTTGAGCGTAGACAGCTAACGTATTTAAATGGATGACCAATTCTAAACGAACCATTCTAAGTATTCTTACAAGCCTAAAAATGTTCGTCCGCCGTTTTCGTCTTTTATTGATAAAACTTTCGCGCAGGCGCAGTCACCTGGCGGAAGGCGTCATTGCAGGACATAAACATAAACTCTGAATTTGCCACCAAGTTTAATTTAACACACATAATAAATTTTTTTGCCTGAAATATCAACGTTATAGTAGAGAAAATATAATAAGTTGAAGATGTAATGCAATGTGTGATTAAACGCACTTACGACATTCACATGCTTTGTAGTTATGGCGGTTTTGACAAAAAGCCTCTGATTGTGACTTCCACCTCTGAAAACATTCACATGCTTTCAGAGGCGGTTTTGAAGTGATTAGATATGAAACGTACAGCGGTTCGATTACAGTCGTGTTATTGCTGCGCCAAGAACTTATTCATTATTTCAAATAATGTATGTAGAAGGTGTGCCAAATGATTAACCTAGAGCTTATGATATGCTAGACGTGTTTTTAGCAAAATAAGTTACATAACAATTCTACTTATTCCAACTAAATCAAGTATTAATTGGCGGTGCAAGGAATGCTTGAACGTCAACACCTCGTACAACGTCGACCAGTTCTTCATGCAACAAGTTATGCAACCCTGCGATAGCACGCCAGCTGCAAGTGGTGATGGTAGATGAGGGTAATTTTAAACTTTACAGAAGTTTAATAGCTCCTACTCTGAAGAATAGCAGAAATAAATGATATCTAGAAAATGTAGTAACACAAGTGCCTTTCATAAAGTCATGATGCAGAAAGTTAAGTTGAATAGCTTATTTCCACCGCCAGGCTTACAACAACTATACTCACAAACTTATAGAAAATTATTTTGAATGTCCAAGTCACGTAATTGATAACTTTCGGATCCATCAATAAACTAAAAAGAACTTTGTTATGACCCTTTCATTTCATATAATACAGATTTTTGTCAAGATAGGCTTTGCACAGCGCTACCGAACGATTGCTGCGAAGAATGACAATGGTGAGAAATACAATACTCAATATAAATTACAGTAGGAATTATTTTTCAGCAATTATTACTTTCTGTCGTTTGCAAGCAATTTCTTCGCGCCGTATATCGTTGAAGCATTAATTCAACAATAGAAAAGAAAATAAATCATATACGATGTAAGAATTTAACTCAGACATACAAGTTCATACCGTAAGAAATGTGTTTATGTTAAAAACTTTTATATGTCCCAAATTTATGTAATCATAATATTGAGACCAAAGCTGCAAGAATTCGACGATTTGAAACAATATCGTTTGATATAGTATTTTTTATGTCCGAATATGCGAGGCTCCATAAATTCCTCACAAAAGTCTTAAATCGCCGCAACGAGCAACGATATCTCACTGAGCACCTTCCCGACTTAAACTTCCTGTCTCTGCAGTTACTCGTCACACCATGCAAAACAGTGTGTATAGGTGCTTGTTAGTGCAGGCAATGTCGAACGACATCATTGGAGTGCCTCCCACTCCCATACACACTTCATTTCCCATGTTTGGGTTGCCGGGGGACCATTTGAATCCATAGTTGCTTGGCAGGACCATGGCTTGGTTGCTTGAAGCGTAGGTGCCGTCAGTCTGGCGTTTCAGGTCCACGTAGAACCATGGGAGTTTCCTGATCGTCAAAATGGCACGGTCCTGGAACAATCGAAACCAATTAGAGATTGTGAGTGTCTGATACCTTGAGCGAGAGGCCATGGAACAGGATGATCTCGTGAGCTCGATTATTCTCAAGATAAATTATGTAAACAGAAATTGCAAACAAAATTGTATTTTTGTTTCGATACAATAATTGCAAAATTACAATTGTAAACAAAAATGATCTAATTATTCACGAAATGCAAATAAAAACAATACCAAAAAATTAATATCAATCGTTAACCTAGTTGCCATTGTTCTCAACAGAGCCAATCATCTAATGAACTTGGGTGCCAAAGGATTTCGTTGTCAGACGCGTTGTCGTGATTGGGTCTAGCAAAGTTCTGATCTCTTGATGGTTTCTGTTAATTTAGCGCTGTTAGGGCTCATTCTATAAATAAATTATATAAAAATAATGCAAATAAGCGGCCTCAGACATTTACGCATTGTTGTGTTGTAATAATTATCGCCATTAAGAAGATAAATAAAACTGAATCAATGGGCAAAAAATAATAATTAAAACAACCTATCAATGAATACAAAAGCCAAAATAAAAAAAACAATCGTGCGCTTTCTTTAGGCCGACTGCAAAAATTACCTAATCAAATCTTTATTTCGGAATTTTTCTCTGTGCTGGAATTGCGCATTTGAATAACAAGGTACTGTATAACAGTTTCCTACGCAAAGTCACGTCAGTGGTGACTAAAAACATAAATAATAAATTACTAATCTACTATTTACAAGAACAGTACTTCCCCTTGCTACACAGCTACATAAGCACTGGACATTGGAATCGGTTTCACACACGACCGAACAATTTCCCGTTAACAAGTCCCCACTAACCCAGCAAACAATGTCAGGTTGATTCAACGTTGAAACAACAAAACTCGCGACGTTGAAATAACGTTGAATATTAGTTTAGAATGAAAGTAGAAGCAACGTCATTTTTTCAACGTCTTCCATTTCGACGCTGTTTCAACGTTAAAATCGCGTTGACAGCTGACGGCAAGATCGCGAATATCTGTGTGCGATTTTAAAGTCAGAATTTTACGCATATAAAATTCTGTAAAGTCAGAATTCAATGGTGTATCTCTCTATACTGTAGCTTGAAAATAATAGGTAGAGATAGATTTTTAAGATGATGTATTTATGGAAATTTTAATGGTTCAGGGGAGTCAAATAGGTAAAATTTAACAAAATAAGAAGAATTTAAACAAAAAGGGCCTTTATGTTGTAGCGCAAGCTTTCCCATTGTCAATTAGTCGCATTCAAGGTACCAACACGCTTCTTTAGACTTAACCTTCTCTAGTTTAACGCGAATAACAAGCTATAAATGTGACATTTCTGATATTTTTATTCATACAAAAAGTTCATTTTATTCAAGTTCAAAACAGCCTAAAGCAAAAAAACACTGCATGTAATTCCGTGGTATTTAATTTTTTGAACGCGCATCGTTTGTAGCTTTCAAACGAGTGCAAATACTTTGCAATTAACGCTAATAATGATCTATAAATTCAAATTTTCAAGTAATCTTTGTCTATTTTGTTTAAAAATTCTCATTTCTTATAACTATGGAACTGCCTTACGCAAAAACTGAAAAACAAACATACATACGGTTTGTTAAATTAAAGTTAAACGCGCCTTTTTTTGCAGCCACAAAAGGAACTTAAATCTAGCTTAATTAACACAAATAATAATCTATAAATATTTTTCTTTAATAAATATTTGTATATATTGTTGAAAATTGATAATTTTATATAATTTTTAAACTCCCTCGCGCAAAAACTAGGGTACATGCGGTTTGCTGCGCTAGGCGTGCCTTATCCGCAACTACAAAATGAGCCCAATAAATATTAAATATATTTCTGATTTAATATGAATAAATAATAGGACCATGATTTTCACATGTTATTTTGTCAGAAGTTTTTTTACCCGCAAAAATAACAGTAAGAAAAAGCACGTAAGTTTAGTGACTGAAGAATCCATTGACGTATCCTTGTTATTCCCGTAGGATCTTATGGCGCTGTGGGGAAGAAGAAGGTTTAATATAAGATTAAATATATTCATAATTATGGATATATTCAATATTATATCAAACATATTATTATTTGTTATGATTTGTAAAATTATAGCAAAAGAGCAAAACTTGAATTTTCTTGAAGCCATGGAATTGTGAAGCCATCGAAACATTATTCGTGTTTTGCTGTAAGTAGATTTGAGCAATAATTTTCATCTTAATTAAATCGTATTGACAGCAATGATTTCAAGTGAGTTTTGAACAAAAATAGTTATAATCATCGTGATCAATAATTCATGGTGCGTTCGTCACGATAATTTTCCATGTTATTTACACGCCAAAATCAAGATGTCGTGAGGGCTGATAAGCCTAAACTCATCAGACCTCTGCTATATAGACCTCCTCACAGCACGTAGAACGATCTGTACCTACACATCACAACACCTACAGGCCTCTGCTAGACCTCCTCACAGCACGTAGAACGATCTGTACCTACACATCACAACACCTACAGGCCTCTGCCAGACCTACTCCCAGTACGTAGAACGATCTGTACCTACACATCACAACACCTACAGGCCTCTGCTAGACCTACTTGCTTGAATCACCTACTCACTCGCATGCTTGAATCAAATGATTATAATGAATTTATGAACAGAAAACATTCCACAAAAGTTCATTATATCCTTATAGAAACCATTTCGGAGTCAAGCTCCATCGACAGTTCAAAAATTTTAGGAAGCAGATAACTGTAAGTAGAGTCGAAATACAGCGAGGTTGTTTTCGGGCGCGATAGTAGGAACGTTGTTTATTGTTCTTTTCCATACTCCGGCCCAGCACCCGAAACTATGTAAAGAGAATTAAAAGTTTTGTTCAATATATTTTCAAATGTGAATCTTCATCTGTTGTTGGTAAATAATTTAAAATCAATTTTTTTAGATACAAAGATATTCTCCAAATTCATTAGCAATCATCCAGGTTTATTAATACGTTTGTGGTGCACGATGCATATTTACGTACTTTGGTATGACGTCAGGCAATTTTTTTAAGGATGTGATTTATAAAGGGAGCCATAAGACAGCCATCTATTATCGCGTCCCCCTCATTCGGCTGTGCGGACTCACGACGAAGCGTGCCACTTTCCAATATCTAGTGGTGACTGTAATGTTTTAGCTTCTACTTTCAATGCTGCCGATTTACATATTTTATAATCCGTAAATATTTTGGTCGGTCGGTTAATATTGGGCGCCACTGCTTGATGATGATGTTGGTGGGTTCCTCCAGCATAGTGCGAGCGACTGTCTTGAGAACTTGTCTCATGCGGTTCCTCGGTCATCCAGACTGATGATGGCATGTATTACAGTCTTGATGGCGTAGTTGATAGTCCAATTACTCCAATGCAGCCCAAATGATGAAGAAGTCTACAACCTTCTTTGAAGCAAAATTAACGGACTACATCGGCTTCTTGGCGAACTCCCGTTTTTTTTTTTCAGGGGCAGTTGTTGCGCTTAGTCCGGAGCTCGACGTTGTTGTCAAGAGTATCACCAAGCCAGTTTAATTCATCGATGATCATGAGATTTACAGATGTCTTCTATTTGTAAACTTGGTTTTTAATTGATTTTTTTAATTTCGACAGTGCTAACAAATTATTGTATCTGAAGTCTAGAATTTTCGAGCTGACGATGGAGCAGGACTCCGAAACGTTTTCTATGAAGATATAGTGAACTTTTGTGAGATTTTCTTTGATTTAAAATGTTAAATTACTATTGCTTCATTGAGGCATGTGATTATTACTGCATTTTAACACATTACCATTGATGCACTATAACAATAATTGGAGTGAATTAAGGCGGCTATTAGGAAAATTGTGAATCGGAAAATATATTTGGTGTTTTTTTCTGACCAGGTTCAAAACAGTCCAAATTATAGCAGTACTCATACAATTAAGTAAATACCCTGTTGGTCAGCGGGTACGAGACGAGTTTCATGTTGAGGCTCTGGCACTTCTGGGTCGCTTCCCTGAAACAACACAAAATGATATCTCAGCGCGTGGAAATCGCACTGCCTGCATTGAAAAATTTAACATGTACCGAACTTGTCAATTAAAATAAAATCATTATCACTAATAGCATGAATTGTAGCGTTCTTATGAAATTAGTGGGTTTCATGGCTCATTACAAACTATTTTAAGGAACTATCAATTGTTTTAAATAATTTACACGGAGTATTTTTTCTTTACGGCCACTTCTGAGATTGGTGTAACTTTCAATTTGATTTATTTGTTGCTATGCTAATTAATAAAAGTCGCCGCCGTATACACAGCATATTATTTATGTTTTCTCCTAATTGTCCGTGAAAAATTTGTCCAGGCTTATAAACTACAGCTTTGCGATTCAAACAAACAAATGAAATTCAAACAAATTGACATGAAACCATTCCCTGTTTTTAATTAATAAAATCAATTCTCCTTTTTTTTGGAATGGTGAGTGTGGGAGGCCTTTTCTAAAAAAATAAAAAATAAAAAAAAAATAAATAAATAAAAGCATGAGAATTTCAGGGGCTTGTCGCGTTTAGCCACGTCTAAGCGTTAACATTTCTAACCAAACATCATTCCGATACATACTTGATACTTCAAAATCAATAATTTTGTTGGTGTAGTTGTGGTGGCACTAAGAAAGTGAGGGGGAACCAACATATGGTACAGAGTGGCCAGGAGGAGGAAGAAGAAACGACAGAGGTGAAGAAAACAGGTGCAGAGCACGTAACTGGATTTATTGTAGGTGCGTGGAATTTAGTTAGGGTGGGGATGAGTGTGAGCGAACTTGTCACAGCTTTAGATATTTTACACGTGAGGCGTGAAGGGTGAATTGTTGTTCAACATTTTTAGTACTTACACCAATTTCGCGTTTTTAATTTTCCGCGTTTATTAATTTTTTTCTTACTCATAAAGTAAATAGGTGTTTATAATAATGATAATTAAAAAAGTGAAGGTAATAAATGAGTTGTTTGAGGCTCATGAATTAAGTTTGGGGAGTCATTTGTTGGATTTGTGCTGGGTCATCAGTCTCATCTTAACCGCAATTCGCTTTAGGTGGAGTTCGTCTGTCCGTTGTTTCGATCGAGATAGCTGCACCAGTGGTCATTTATTCGACAACTGACGACCAAAAGTGTATGTGGTTAGGGAGTGCAGAGTTAGTGATATCATTTACAAGAATGGAGGTGTGGGACTAGGTGCCAGTGTTTTGGAGCTAAAGAATGACAGGAGCTACCTTGCTATATGGCGTCTGGAGGGCGTATGAGGCCAGTGTTATAGTACATGAGTAGCGGCACCGAGATAAGAGTAGTTCACCATAGGGTCAAGCCTTGGGAAGCTCAATTAATTTCTTGTGTCGTTAGTGGGTGGCGCTTGGTAGCCGTCGTTGGTTGTGCTTTCAGCATGGCCTTGAATTGCTGTCGCTTTCCAAATTCTGAGTTCCTTCTTATCGGGAAAATCTTGAGTGTATGCAGTAAGTCTTGAACGATTAGCTGCGACATATGTTTTGACGGTAGACCATGTTTTGCGAATTTGATGAAAAACTCTATTTCTATAGTGGGAATATTGCATTTTTGTGAAATGTGCGTGAGGTTATGAAGTCGCACTTGTGTGTATTTCAAATGAATCGTTATGCTCTGTTTTGGACTTTTTGGAGTTTTTATATGGAGTTTTTTCAATATAATGTAAAAGTATTGGTGGCATTTCAATGATGATCAAACAGAAGTGAGATACAAAGTGCGTTGACTGTTCAAAAGGCGATGATAAAACTTTTTTTTTTGTCAAGGCAATCTCCTAGGCAATCTCCCTTACAGATGAGAGCTAAATTCGTGTGGAGTAAAATGTAATAATCCCAAAACTAATCCAGTCCTTATGAGCCATTTGTCTTCGAATACTTTGATATGTTGTAAGGCGTGTAGTGTTTATACTGCAACGTAGATGTGTGGGAAATATTTTTCGGTTATTTGTGTTACCTCACCAGAAAATGCTATGTAAGTTGTGTTAAATAGTGGTTGTGGGAGGGCGTGGATGTAAAAGCTGTAGAAAGTTACAGAGAGGTATGCCCCTCGAGGGACACCTGCTTGGAGTTGGAGTGCGAGACCTATGTGAGTGCTAATTCTGAAGGAAGCTATTCTGTCCATGAGTTAGTCAGCTAGTGTTTTTGTAAAAAACGGAAGTAAGTGAAGTTTAATGATATTGCATTGTAGTTCCCAGCGCCAATTATTATCAAAGGCTTTGGGCACACGGCGAAGTACTGTGTTAATTACAATGTAACGTTATTCAAGGCGTATGGCTAATGTTTCGTCGAATGTGGCTAATGCTGAGTTCTTAAATTCCTGCGGAGTTCTTTTGTGGTTCCTAAAATCCTGTTGTGTGTGTTGTGAATGGTGAGGTGTTTGTATATAATGTTTTATCCAAGTGCTTCCCGTGGATATCTCAATAGTAATAATATGCGTTCAAAAATTACTTTTTAAAGACAACACTTCTAAAGAGGCCAGTGTATCTGCTGTTTCACATGTACAATGATGTTCTTATTTTATTTTTAAATATTGAAAAAAATTATTTTTTCAATTTTTTTAATATATAAAATTTTTTTATTTATAAAATTACTTATTTTGTCCATTGATTCATGCATTGTCTCCGACTTTATGCAAGTCTGCAAAAGTTTAGATCGATTGGACAGGTAGACGCGTGCTAAATATCGATTATAAGATTTGTAGCAGACAAATAAGAAGTGAAGTTAATTAAAGAGAAGTGTTGTAACAAAATAGATCGGTAGTTTGGACTTGGTGTTGTGACGTCACCGTTTAACAGCAGGAACATGATGGCGTGTTCTAGTGAGTCAGTGCAATTACCAGCGCAGATAGTCTGAATGAATATCTGTAGCAGGTATGGATCATGTTTAGGGGTCGGTGATTGAGTTGGAAAGCTGCGATGCCTGCGGGACCAGGTGCTTTCTGTTTAACTATTTTTAGTGTGTGCAGTAGTTCTCTAATGGATATGGATCTGAAGTCAATGGGTGGAATAACGTAAGATTGCCATTGTCGTGTTGGTGAATGAGATGTATGTTGTTGTTTACGTGGGTGCATTCGGTGTCTAAGTATCCGTTGTCTGTGTCGTTCTATGTGAATATGTCCTGACAGTGTTTGCAGAGGAGCATTTTTTTTCTGGGGTGTCGTGTTGTTTGTGTTTCTGCACAAGTTGTCTATTAAGTGATAGTGATGTGCCAATCAGTGTTAATTTATTGAAGAAGAGCTTGATATTGTGCTTATAAAGTAATGTTTTGAGAGTGTTTGAATATAAAGCGATGTACTATGGTGGAATTGAGATATCGATGGCGTTCTGTACGTGTTTGGTTAAGATGTATAAGTGAAAGGAAATATCAGTCTGCTTATATCGCAAGTTCACAAGGAATTTAAAAGCAAAGAAAATACCAAGCAAATTCACCATATCGATATTGAAAACGTTTCGGAGTCCAGCTCCATCATCAGTTCGAAAAAACTAAAACTGAGGGAATGTCTGTCTTAGAATTTTGACTTATAATATGATTTTATTCATTTTTAGTTTTTTCGAACTGATGATGGAGCTGGACTCCGAAAAGTTTTCAATATCGATATGGTGAATTTACTTGGTGTTTTCTTTGCTTTTAAATTCCTTAAAGGAAATTTCATTTTATTTTGGGACAGGTAGTGTGGGTACTCTATGTGCTGTGATAGTGTTGGTTTCTATAAGGTCCAGTTTGCTCCATGGAAGAATCTTTGAGGACGTATGAGGTTTCGTATAGGATTTGCTGAGATGGTTGCGATAATGGAAATCTTGTCGGAGAGAGTGGAATGTGCTGGTTGTGGATGTATGTTATGGAATACTTTTTTGTATTTGACTCGGTCTATTAATTGTTTCAAATCTGAAGTACTCTGCCAATGAATCAGAAAACTGATACGTTGTTTATGTAATCCTAACTCACTCCCAATTCAAGAAAGACGTGGGGATTTCCAGGAGAGTAGAGTTGCCGGCGTAGTTGTTGGCCATGACGTACGCGGCCGACACTTTCGTCGACACGTTCCCGACCACCGCTGGGTCCACAACGAAGCGGCATGGAGCAACCTGTTCGAGCAGTAGAAAGCAGTTATGCCCAAAGTAGAACCAGAAATAAAGAGAAAAAACTGTTGGTCTAGTACGAAATACCCATGTCATAATGGATTATTTAAGATTTGCCTCAGTCATTTTCTGTAACTCATCTTCAAAGATAATTGTAATTTACGCATATCAAGTCTTGAATTTGAGGATAATGTTTTATGCTTCATCGCTAATGTTTAATGCTTTTATGGTGATGGTGCGCTACCACTAGAAAAGAGTGTAAAAAACCAGGTTGGGGCACAGAATTTCCAGAAAGAGAAAAAAAGAAAGACAGTGGAAGACGAGGAAAGGCGCATAGGTTTGATTAGGTTTATTCTGGGTGTATGGGTTTGGGGACGGAAGGAAGATGTAACCCTTCAGGGCTTTAGATGGCTTGCCTGAGAAGTGATAGCATGATGGTCGTTTAATATTCACAGTAATTACACTATCAAGTTTTTGAAAATAAGGAGGATATTTGCAATCATTATACATGCGTTTCGTATTTTTTAATTTTTTTATTTCCCCATAAGGATAATCAGGGGATTCACGGACACTTCCTGATTTGAAAGCTCAATAAAAAAGAACTAGTAAAGATATCATTAAAATTTAAATTTTATTTAAAGAGACATTACCTGAATTTTTGTATGACGTAGTTTCAATGATATCAGACAAATGACGGGCCTCATTATCAATGCATTCAATTAACCGATTTTTTAAGTTCTGTTCAACTCGCTGAAGCATATTAACGGGTATGTTGGCGATAGCTGTTACAAGTGTTGAGGTACTAACTTGATAACTAACTCGATATCGTTATTGGGATTATTCCTTAGGTTTGAACTTGAATTTGCGCTCTAGTTTCCGAATATTTTTTGTGGGACATAATAGGAACACGTAGCTGTTACAAGTGTTACAAAAATTCAAGTAATCACTTTTTAATAAAATTTATATTGTAATGATATCTTTATTAGTTTTTTTAGCTTTTAAATCAAGAGGCTTCCGTGAATCGCCCTGTATTTGAAAACAATTGGCAAAATCTATGAAGTATAGGAATCCACTCCTTACTTTAGTTTAAGCTATCACATCAGATTGGCCGTGATCCAAGCATATACATGGCACCAGTAGAATAAAATAGATATAATTTCTTAATAGATGAATATCATCTCCATATCCACCGACTTCATCTTGTAATCACAATGATAGGTGATGTGAAGAAACAGATTAGGCTAGCAGCAAATAGCAAAAGGGGTGTATCGTCACAATTTGCATAAACAGCTTATCAGGGTACCGATCATTTACCCCAAATATTACCCATCAAAATTGCCCAATTGCCCCCCAATAAAACTTGATCATTCACCTACAATTCTATTTCGACATAAAAATTTTGAGCACTGTCTTGCGATCATTTACCCACAATCTTACCCCCAATCATGAGTTAACGACCATTTACCACGATTGAGCACTCTTTACCCGAGAACTCAGAACTTAACCTAGAGCGGTTGCCCAACAAATACTTTTGTGGAATATATAATCGATTTAAATTTTTGACAAACTTTCCAGAACCGGGGTGCTCATCCTTATTGATCAACGCAAAACTATAAGATACTTTATACATTTCTTTACACCATTCTTGAAACTTTGCAATGGGCATATCACAAGCAATATATTCGCTGTGAATATTCTTCATATCGATGAAAGGTAACTCGAATAGAATTAATAAATTTGAATTCGTTCTAATGTTTGTCTTGGTAATATGTGATAGTCCTCTTCAAAAAAGTTTAGAGACCGTAAGTTCATCAGCCAATCATTGACGGCCTTTCAAGCAAAATCCGCCAATTATAGACAAGAAAAAAGAGCGTAATTAAGCAAGTTCACTTAGCGAATTTTCAAAGTATGGCCCCTGACCGGTTATAGTCTGCTTACCACCCATACCCATCCATACGGTACACATACTCATCCATACCCATCCATACCAATACCCATCCGTACCCATACCCATCCATGCCCATACCCATACCCATCCGTACCCATATCCATCCATACCCACACCCATCCATACCCACACCCATACTCATACCCATCCACACCCATACCCATACCCATTGTCATCAGCCTGCGCTCGCCGAGCGCACAACCAATTAGAACATTAGCCCGCGCTCGCCGAGCGCATCCGGCCAGCACTGCTCCAGCTCATGGTCAGCTATACGAACCGACCACAACGCACCATTATTAACAGCACGCAACGACTCAAGCCCACGAACGAAGACCATCGATTACTAGACGTTACCTCTCCATCACTGTAACCCCAAAAGGTCGACAGGCATCACCAATTCAAGCATCGAGTCAACATCCACATTCAGTATCAAGCTATATCTCAAATGTTGTGTTTTATTGCCCTCTTTTAATTTTATCAAAGAGATCAAATCAATAATTTTTCAATGTGTTTTATTATTTTTTCTATATAAAATGGGAGTTGATAAATCATCTAATGTAAGTCATTTTAAAAACATGCATTTAATACGAAAATCCTTTGGATTAATTTCTTAAGTAAAATGAAAGCAAGTATTGTCAGCATGAATCATTGTGAAGTTTGTAACACAGTAGTTAAAAACTTAAAGAAAAATATTGGAACTCAGAGGCATCGGAAAGCAATTAACAATTCAATCATATCAAATGAATACTTTAATTCAAAGATAGAATGAGTAATTTCCAATCGCGTGGTTCAAAACTTAAAAAAGCATGAGCAAACAAACGTCCATAGAGAACGTTAGAACGTTTAAATGATAGCATATTTACCAGTTCTTCCTTTTATTGTAATCTCACTCAAGAATATAACATCTGAAGTTATTAAAGTAATTAGGCAGTCAAAATTCGATAATATTAAATTACAGCTGAATTTGCTCGAGTTTTGTAAATACAAATTAGGCAGCGAGAAAACCTATAATACCGCTTGGTTCAATTCAAACAGGCTATAGAACATTCAGGGATTCAAATAAATTAAAATACAATTAATGGACTTTATGATAATATGATACATAGATTCGAAGAATTTACGAACAACTCTTCTGGATGGATAGTAAACAAGTTGCTAAACTTAACAATTGAATATAAACCTTAAAGAGGTTCTAGCTATACTGAATTACCTGAAAAACTGAGACATCCAAAATATAAGTTAATCAATATTAAAAACCAAGATAACATGTGCTTTAAGTAGACGGTCGCGCGCCATTTCTGCAGAGATGAAAAATTTGTAACAGAATAACGAAAATATTAAAGAAGAAAGCTGAAGAGTTGGATTTCGCAGATATCAATTTCCCTATGAAAATTAAAGACATCGATAATCTGAAAATAATAATATATCTATAAATGTATATAGCTTGAATTACTGTTTGGAGCTATGCCCACTTCGAATAACTAAAACTAAAAATAAATATGTGGTTTCATTATTGTTGATTACAAATGAGAATGGATGTCATTATGTCTTGATAAAGTCTTTAAGTCCATTTATTAATAAAGGGAGTCGTGAAACAAAATATGTCTGTCCATACTCCCTACATGCAATCATTCGCGAAGACCTACTTGGAAAACATTAAGATGATTGCTCTGTTCAGATACCCGTCAAATATGTTTTTGGTGATGAGAAACTAAAATTCAAAGCCTTTCGAAAGACTATCAAGCATCACTTTAAAATTTACGCTGAATTTGAAGCGACTTTGGTAGGTAGTGATTCATGTCAAGCAGACTTCAAGTCAAATTATACTCGGAACAATCAAAAGCATGAGCCTAATAGTTTCTGTTGCTAAACTAAATGAGAGGATGATAGGTACTCAATGTTGGAGTTATATAATGGTGAAGATGCATCGGAAAAATTTGTATAATATCTAGAAGCAGAAACAAAACGTGTATATGAATTATTAAATCAATATCCAAAAAAGATGTTCAGGCAATAAGTCCAGCAGCTATCTCAATCAATCGTCAGTTATGGAAATGTTGGGTTCCAAAGGCCGGATCCCTTGTGAATCAAGTCACGAAAAGTTCAAGAATCGGCAACAGGCCATGGGCCTATTTCTTCAACGCCGACACTTCTATTCTTGAGTTTGGGTTGTCGTAAGTCCGCGTTCAGGTTTTAGGATAACCACGGTTTCAACAACAAATTTCCTTTTTATTGAATGAAAAATTGTATCTGTAGGAACAAACATGTATATATTAACCCTATAAACTTCAATGTATGCTTATAATATTCAAATATAACAAATGATCATCAAAACTATAAACAAGTTATAAGAAAGTCATAAATCAACGCACCGAAATATTGTGGGCAGTTTTGACGCGAGCTACGAACAACTGATCTGACAAGAAACTATTTGACGTCGTTGACTAGGTTTTACACTCTAAAGGTCGGATAAACAAGTAAATCGTAGGAGCGCATAAAAATAGACTATTAAAAACTAAGCTAACAAAAGGTTCGCTAAAAATATTTACAGCTATACCAGAAACGGATCAAAACTACATAAGTTTCCCTAAGACCATCAAAGTCGGGACGTATATAGATAGAAAAACTGGAAGAGAGCGAGATATAACAAGAGACTTAAGATTCTTAGACACTTTCAGATTCATGTCCTCATCATTGGATGCATTTTAAAAAAATTTATCAGAGCATGTAGAATCGAAAAGACATTTCCCTATTAATGAGCAGTTTGAATTGATACAAAACAAAAGTATATATCCATACGATTACATGGATACCTATGATAAAATGAATTCAATTAGTTTACCAACGAGGGATGAATTCTATAACAAATTAAATGATAAGCATATATCTGACAAAGAATATGGACATGCTAAAGAAGTTTGGGATGTAATCAGATGCAAAACATTCAAAGGCTATCATAATCTCTATCTTAAAGTTGATACCTTGTTATTAAGTGAGGTGTTTGAGAATTTTAGAAATACTTGTTTGAAAACATAAAAATTAGATCCAGCCAACTATTTCACAGCTCCGGATCTATCCTTTGATGCTATATTAAAGATTACTGAGATAGAATTAGACTTGCCGAACGATCCTGATATCCCAGCATGCATTCGGTGGTTGAATCAACGTTGAATCAACTACTTATTACGACATTGAGATCGGGGTGAAAGGAGGTTTAGAATGGAAATTGAAGCACCATCTGTCATGAAACATCGTACCGATGTTACAATGCAACGTTGAATCAATGTTGCTACTACGACGGTGCTGCAACGTTGATTTCTCTGGTTGAATCGACGTTGAAAACACCAACCTATTACGACGTTGAGATCGCGGTGAAAAGAGGTTTAGAATGGAAATTGAAGCAACGTCTCTCATGAAACGTCGTACTGACGTTACAATGCAACGTTGAATCAATGTTGCTACTCCGACATTGCTGCAACGTCAAATTTTCTGGTTGAATCGACGTTGAATAACCAACATGTTTTTCGTCAGTAGCAGAATTCGAACCCAGGATCGCTGAAGACCGCGCGACGTCTTAGCAACCTTGACCATGGTAGCTCGCGTGCATGAGCAATAGAAATAAGCTAAAGAATTGTTCGACTTCTTGAAAAACTGAAATGTTTTCTCAGGTCAATAATTGTACACTTATATATATGTATTTCATTCAATGTTGGTGTGATAACAATAGTTCCATGCTGGTAAATAGCTAAACATTCAGTTTTCAACGTTGAAATAAGGTTGTTTTACGTCCTTTTTAGTTTTGGTCAGATTTCGACGTTGATCGGACGTTTAATTTTGATTGTTCTTCATTTCAACCTGAAATCAACATTGATTCAACGTTTAAAAATTAGTAAACATTCAACGTACGAATATGAACGCTATTTCGACGTTGAAATGAGGTTGTTTTATATCCGTTCTCGTTTTGGTCAGATTTCGACGTTGATTGGACGTTTAATTTGGGTTGTTCAGCAATTCAACCTGAAATCAACATTGATTCAACGTTGAAAAATTGGTAAAAATTCGACGTACCAATATCGACGTTATTTCAACGTTGAAATAAGGTTGTTTTACATCCGATCTAGTTTTGGTAAGATTTCGACGTTGATTGGACGTTTAATTTGGGTTGTTCAGCAATTCATCCTGAAATCAACATTGATTCAACGTTTAAAATTAGTAAAATTCAACGTACCAACATAGACGTTATTTCAACGTTGAAATAAGGTTGTCTTACGTCCCTTCTAGTCTAGTGTTGGTCAGATTTCAACGTTTATATGACGTTTAATTTTGGTTGTTCAATAACCGAGTAATTATATATCATACATGGACACAAATAATTTATATGGTTGAGCATTGTCACAGAGCCTGCCAACAGGAAACTTTAGATGGTTGAAAGAAAATGAACCATTCAAAGATAATAAAGGTTACATCCTCGAAGTTGACTTTAGTTATCCAAAAGACTTACATAACAACCATAATTATTTACCTCTAGCCCCTGAAAATATTAAAATAGGGGATAATCAAGTTAGTACCTCATCTTGGAAAGCGTGAAAATTATGTAATCCATAACAGTAATTTGAAGCTGTATGAGAAACTTGGATTGAAACTTGTTAAAATTCATAGAATATTAGAATTCGATGAAAGTCCATGGATGAAGCCGTACATAGATCTGAACACGAAAAAGCGGCAGCAAGCGACATCTGACTTTGATAAAGATTTCTTCAAGTTAATGAATAATTTAGTATTCGGTAAAACGATGGAGAACATTAGAAACCAAGTTAAAGTTGATTTGGTGACGACTAAACATGAATTGAGAAGATTAGTTAATAAACCTAATTTCAAAGGATTCAAAATATTTTCTGAAAATCTGATAGCCAGTCATATGCAAAAACAAAAGCTAAAGTTTGATAAACCTATTTATGTAGGGATGAGCATACTAGATATAAGCAAGACATTGATGTATGACTTTCATTACAACTTAATTAGAGAAAAGCATGGTGATAGAGCAAAACTATTGTTCACAGATACAGATTCGCTTTGCTATGACATTCTAACCGATGACTTATATGAAGATATGAAGGATAAGCAAGACATATTTGATACATCGAATTATCCTGAAGATCATTTCCTATATTCAGATCAGAATTAAAAAGAATTCGGTAAAATGAAAGATGAAACCAGCAGCATTCACATCGAAGAATTTGTAGGTTTTCGAGCAAAGCTGTATTGTTATCGAACAAAGTGTTCTGTAGCTAAAAAAGCTAAAGGTATAAAGAGAAAGGTAATTGAAAGGAATACAACCATGGATCAATATAAGAGAGCATTGAATAATGAGACTATATATAAAACAATGTATAACATCCAAAGTGATAATCATGAATTGTATACGAAAGAGATCAATAAAATTGCCCTGAAGGGCGATGAAGATAAAAGACATATATTAACAGATTGTATTAATACGCTAGCATTAAACCACTGTAACGCTGGCTGATTGAAGTCTTTATAAAATAATTTAATAAAGAGATTTAAGAGATTAACTGGTAAAGAGATTAAAACCTCTTTTCAAAAGCTTGTCACTGATCGAATTCCCTCAAAAATTCAAACAAAGGTCTAGAGTTCATTAACAAGCCAACACAAGAGTTATTCTAAAAGTTTGAAATTCAATGGTTTGCAACTGAAAATGAAACTAAAGCTCAAGTTGTTAAGAGATTTAATCGAACTCTCAAGACAAAAATGTGGAAATATTTCACGTACGCCAAGACAAAGAAGTGGGTAGATATTTTACCAGATTTAGTTGATAATTATAACAATAGTTATCATCGATCAATCAAAATGACTCCTCGCGAAGCTTCAATGGAGCAGAACAGTAAAATAGTCTATGCAAATTTATTCCCCGAGATAAAGACTGTTGTAAGAAAGTCTAAATTCAAGATTGGAGATAGTGTCAGAATTAGTAGTAAACGTAAGGATTTTAATAAAGGATATCTCCCTAATTTCACACGTGAGTTATTTATCATCTTTGAACTATTGGAAACGAAGCCTGTAACTTATAGGTTGAAAGATATGAATAGGGAGGAAGTAATAGGGAGTTTTTACGGAGAAGAATTAGCAGCGATGCTTATGAAATTGATAAAAGTTTGAGAAAGAGTAAAGGGAAATTGTTAGTCAAATGGAAGGGATATGATGATCCATCTTGGATTCCAGAAGCTGAACTAACATCAAGTTGAACTGGCATTAAGTTAAACACGCATTGAGTTCGAAATAAACAGACATTGAGTTCAAGTTAATTGGGATATTTTACTTAATAAAATGGAGTTAATTGATATAAAAAGAAAGCATGATTTGCTACAATTAAAGAGAGACTAAAGAAAACAATTCACACAGGAAAATTTATGGAACAAGATTTATACAATGATGCCAAAAAAGTACATATATATATAAGCCTCTTATTGAACCTCTCAACAAAATGGTAGAAGAAACTAAGCAAACAAGGTTAGCTCTAAAAGATGCTCCCAGAGAATTATTAACGATCAAACCTGCTGAAAGATTGGCTTTAGATTCTCCAGACTTAAAAGGACCCGACTTAAAAGAACAAGTTGGACCAATAGCTAAAGCTTTTTTAAGTTACGCATTCAAATCTGGTTCTGAATATGATAAAGCTTACGGCATAAAATTTGATGGAAAAAATGCCATGCTAGGAGATACAATTTTCAGCATCCAAGGTAATGATTTAGGGATTGGTAATAAAATAGAGTTTTTGAGGGAACTGTTAGGTTATCTTATTAAATGATGTATTGCGTAAAATGTCATAAGAAGACTGATACAGAGCATATTCGGTATGTTAAGACGAAGAATAATAAAATATTTAAGAGCGGATGTTGCTTGATTTTAAGAAAACTGAAACTTCTTTTGTGTCAGCAAAAGAAGCAAAAGAAGGAGGTTTCACCTTTTCAATTCCTGCTATCCTAGGAGTTCTAGGGGCTGCTTGGTATCTAGCAGGAGGGGCTTCTGTCATAGCTAGTGCGGTCAATAAGAAGAAAGCTGATGATAAACTTATAGCACAAACTAAACGACATAATGAAGCAATGGAAGCTAAAAATGGATCTGATTTATGATTGATCCCGGCGAAAAAAATTCTTCACCGAAAAAAAGCTTGTGGGGAAGATCTCTACTTGAATCCACCAAGAAAATAATACCCTTTAAACCATTGACACAACATGATTTGAAACATTATTTTGGAGTATTGAAAGTTCTTGCAATCAGAGATATTTTCATGAGGGATACACTGCCTAGGTCACCTTCTAAAACGGAGCGAGAAATTTTGAATCTTGATGTGAAAGAGGGAACTGGAACGCATTGGACTTGTTGCTCTATAATGAAAATGATACATGTTATTACTTTGATAGTTATGGTTTGACATGTCCTAACTAGTTTAAAACGTACATGAATATATACAGCATTTTTTGGTCCGCCTATAAAATACAAAAAATGGATGATGTAATTTGCGGACATTTATGCTTAGAAATCTTAAAAAGACTGGAGTATGAGTGATTTGATTCCATCCTATTAGATCTTTATAAGAATGGGTATTAAAATTTCACTATTTTATTTTTCTTTCTAAATGACAAATATTAATATCTATACAAATAATTGGAATCTTTCATCAACTTGCAAAGATGGTAAGGATGAACCAATTGAAGTATTTCCTTTAGAGTCTTTGAATACTTCAATAGAAAATTTCGAAATGAGCATTTCCCCTTCAATTCAATTATTACAACCCTGAGAGAAAACTTACAAGTTGAGTTTCTAATACTGATTTAAGTTTAACATTTTCAGAGTCTACCCTTGAAGATGAATATAAAATTTTAGAGTCCAAGATAGATTCTTCTGCAAAAAAAAATAATTAAATAATTTGATGCGAAAATTGACAGTTTACAGTAAGCTTTTGATGGCAAAGTCAAGAATTTGGAGTTGTATGTTGAAGAAAAACTAATCAAGCAAAATAATGAGAAAATCATCTGTTTGCAGTTAGCGCTCGATGACAAAGTAAAAAATATAGAAATTGGTATTGAATATAAACTAATGAAACAATTTGAGGAGAAAATAAATAGTTTGCAGGTAGCGCTTGATGATAAAGTAAAAAATATAGAAATTAGTATTGAGGATAAACTAATGAAACAATTTGAGGAGAAAATAAATAGTTTGCAGGTAGCGCTTGATGATGTCAAGAATTCGGAATTGCATATTGAAGAAAATTTTAAACTGATTATTAAAGCTGATGAGGAGATCCATAGAGTACAGTTGGCGTTTAAAGACCCAATAAATGAAAAACTTAAAACTTCAGAATTGCGATTCATGACCTTGAGTTACAAATTGATGGAAAAGTATCTTTTGCTGAAGTTTGTCAGAAATTCAAAAGCTTGGAGTCCAATTCAGCTTCAATTAACGATGTAAAATTTAATAACATAACAGAACAAGTCATGGAGTTACGAGCGGGATCAGTTTCGCAGGCAAAAATGGAAGATATTATTAATGATATGAAGGATATTGAAAACATATTTCATGAGTTTTCTAGAGATATTATATCAAATCAGAATTAAATTAATCAGCTTAAATTGATTCTACAAAATGAAACTGATAAAAACATTGAACTGAACAAAATATTAACTGATCGTATAAATAATATTGTTGCCGCAGGAGTTCCGGAAAATCTATAGACCTTAGAAGTTTTACTTATTAATATGACCGGTGTTAATATATTTGGAACAGGAATTAATAATACACCCATATATCGCATCTAAGAAGTCCTCCATTTATTGGCTTTCAGTAACTTAACGCTGAAAAAATTTTGATCTGAATAATCGGAAACTTGCATATATCTTTAATCCAATTGAGGATAAGGATGCCGCATGCATGAGTTATTTTGATGAGGAGGTCGTAAAAGTCTCAGATGTTCATGTAAAAGATTCAGAAATAACTAATAAAAAAATAGATGTTGTGAGGAAGGGTGCCATGGTGCATATCAACTTTCTCGAGAAATAATTGCCTGCAGTAAAATCAATAGTGGAAACTCTTGATGGAATAGTAACTCAGGAAATGACAGAAGTGAATTCAAAGTTGAAAACTCTCGATGAAAAGGTAAAGACAATTCGGGAAAAATTGAAAAACAAATGGAAAATTTGGTGTCTCTGAGTGAAAAGTTATCACTGGAGGGGATTCAGGTTGAAATTAAAGCGTTTATTGATGATGCTGTTAGAAATATATCATCAAATAAGGACGAAACAGCAGAATTAATAACTATTCAGGATCAATTGTTTGAACGACTCAGAAAAATTTAGCGTCAATGAAGAGCGAACCTTCAATTTGATTTCCAGCTAAATGAGAAACATTCTAAGTTTATAAATTCATCAAATGCATTTGTAATCTTGGTTAATAAAAATGAAAGCTAATGCACAATATGAAATAATTGATAGACAAAAGATTGACAATTCACTCTACTTAATGTATTTACGGTTTGGCTTAGAAAAGTCATTTCATCAAATCAAGTGTGATGAACCCATTAAAAATATTCGAAAACATAGTGATTTATGATGGAAATAAATTAAACTTAATAGAGGGTAGTTCATTTACACGCTATTGTCATTAGAGGCAGCCTGTGAGAAGAAGAAAGCTTGATGAA
>NW_025935769.1:0-19806 GCF_000764305.2 Hyalella azteca | reverse complement strand
AGAAATTCAATTTAAGTTTATAAGCCTACGGCCAATTAAGGTAAGTCATACCACAGTGAAGGGCAATGCCCAAGATTAAGTCGGTGTCTGCCTCCTAAGTAAAGGAAGAGCGAACATGCATTTAAACTTAAATAAACACAACGAAAACTGAGAGTGATCACTCTAAAAAAATAGAATTAAGAAGGTATGGCGGTAAATACAGACTGCCGTAGTGCGTACAAGAACATCGGAGCTTTCACCATTAAGTTACAATGCCCACTCTTCTATCTACCAGCCCATGCCTATCAAAAGGTATGGAGAAAAAAAAACTCCAAAATTTTATAAAAAAATAATAAGGAAATTTCCAACAACCTGTAATGAGAAATTAATTTCGCCCAATGATCACAGGTCTAAATCAGGGACCATTGAAAGCCTTGATTTGTATTCATAGTACGTGTCATTAGAATGGAGCACAAACTCATAGTTACACAAAGGAAGGCTAAAATGATAACACACGTTTCAGAAAATGCACAAGGTCACTTGCCTGACATAAATTCTGAAGCTTCTTCCATCAAAGGCAGTTTCTTCGTTCAGGAACGCTGCTACGTGGAAATTGTATGTTCGCTATATACAGTGTACATCACTGGAAGCAAGATCTCCTCCAGCCACGGTTAAAAACTAGCAGCGATGTGAGTTGCAGTGGAATGGTAAGTGCTAAAGAGATACAAAATTATCGATTTCTTAAACCCCCGTCGTTCCTTGTTGCATATGAGCTCATCAATACGAATCATCGTTCCCTAAAAAATACATTCAAAATACGAGAATTGTTGGTCTAGCTAGATGTCATATCATCGTGCATCGTCTGAGTGCAAAGGGCAACATAAGAAATGTACGGCGGGTACAAAATACAGTTGAGTATTGATCGCGTCATCACGGCCATTGAAAGCATTATTCTTAATCATATATTACATTCATTATTCTATGATGAAGAAGACATAAACGACATCGGCTTCTATATATAGGATATGTCATGGAACTGCTTCTAGCTTGCAATAGTCTGAGAGATGTTCTCGTATATTCGCGGACTCATTAGAATCAAGAAAAAAATTTCTTTACTTCAATTTACCTCATGCGAAATTCGTGCAGCCTATTCGTATGATAATCAAAAGGTGCGTAATAAATTTGTAGGCATAATTGGAGATAGACTGCTAGTTACTAATGATGTTCAGTAAACGTTAATGGTTTTGGTCCAACACATCATTCTAAGTTAAATGTTATTGTGTCTGAATAATTGAATGCTGCATTATGACAATTAATTTAAAGTAATTAATTTCTTCTTTTCTAGCATCCGAAATGATTGTGGAAAAGATAACATCTTGTTCATTTTAATCTTCTCTTCATTACCGTAAGCACTACAGGAGAATATATTTATAAGTAAGCCTTGGCGCATTAAATTAATATTAAAGTCGTTACTTCAGTCTATTATTGTAAAATAAATATCAAATATTGTGTCACCGCAGTCAAACAAATACGTTGGAAAATGATAGAAAACCCGCCTGCGCAACACGAAGTGAAATGCTGCACAGAATTTACCACAGAAAATTATAGCGTGCGGCACAGAATCTGACGACATATTTTACTCACGTAAAGAAGTATTAATTAATAGTTTATCCTCATGAATTTTTAATTTGAGTGTTCATAAGGAATTATGGAAAAGCGGGTCTTCGAGTACAATCTCGCTTATTAATATAAAAATGTGAAAACTTTCATATTCTTCAGTTCATTAACTACCGTGACAAGCTCCCAAGCAGTTGAGAGAAACATCCCTGCTGCAACCAGTCCAAAAACAATATTTTCTAAAGTAATATTTATTCGTGCATATAGTTGAATTGACTTATATAGTTATCGAAATGACTCGTATAGTTTTCGAGAGAGTTGACTCATATATTTGTCGACATATCATGATTTAGTTATCGAGAATACTTAATAGAGTTGTCGGGATGATTCGAGCCAAAACATCTACTAAAGTTATGAAAATATCAATGAAGTGGAACGGACCGTTTCGATCCTAATCCATCAAGCACTTCAATTGATTAATAATAACCACTATTAAAACATATAAATGATTTATCATTTTATTGAGCACAAAATTTCCTTCTTTTTGACTAATAATAGTAAGCGAGAAATCAACGCGGCCAGATATCCAATAATGGATAATTAGAATTGATTTTGATTTGCAAGGAAAAAAAATTCTGACACGTTTAATTTATTAGTTAATATCGTTATATAAATACTCAGTACAAACGTTACGCCATAATTCACAACAATAATTTCACTATGCATATACAAGAACTCTTCATGTGCAATGATTATAAACCAGTGCACCTGTCACGGGGCAAACGGAGTGAGGCACTCAAATCTTTTCTGCACGTGTCTGCTCTCTGCGCATATGCATGAGCCAGCAATCTGCTTTATTTAATGTGTCCCATAAATAGCAGCAATTGTGCTCCCTTCATCACCGGTCAATCATCGGAAAATTCCCTTTTTACCGCAAAGTTTGCGCCCTTAATGTCACAGGGAGCTGATTCAATTGAGTGATGTTTGATGTTTCAATGTTGCAGAACTTCATAAGAACATCGCTGAGCGTTGTCCACGCTGTCGTGTGGGTGCTTCAAAGAGGCTCGGACGGCAGCGGTTTCATCCTCCGTATGATTTAAGAAAAAAAAATTTCAAAATATGCCGTAGGTGTGAAGCTGCGCCTACAAACAAGTTGGGCTTATATTTATAGCATCAAAGTAGCGAATTTTCCATTTAAAATTAAGTGGCTATACAATGATTCAAAGAATAGCCTCATGCGCGTCTGTAAATAAAATTATATATGCGTACATATCAATCGTTTATTAATCAATAACGTAAGAATTGAATATAAAGGCGCGTTAAATTAAGGCAAAAGGTTCTTTCTGTCACCCTTTCTCGTGCATGCAGCAAGATATCTCAAATCTGTTTAAAATATAACGAAAATTAGTGAGAGGATATAGCCAGCCAGCCCCATAAAAACCCTTATCAAGTATGTATTGAATCAGCCTTAACTTTAGTTATTCAACGGCAACTGTTCCATACTGTTAAGGTGATAGCCAACTTAAATGTATGATAGCGAACATAACATATAGTGCAGAATAAACAACAGTTTTGAGCAATAAATCAAAAAATTTAATTAAATTCAAACTGGAAAAGGATTATTATTACTCAGCAACAAAAATTCTCTACTTTGATCTCAAGTGGCCGAAAGAAGCATTGTAAATTGAATTATTCATGCTTCCTGGGATTGGACTAAAAATTTGTATGAAATAATTAATAATACCGATATTATCATTTGTATAAACAAATTGTACGAAAAATATAAGTAAACAAAAAACGATGGGAGAAATTGATTATCATGACCAATCTCGGAACTTATGATTACCGATGTTTATTCACCTTTCATTTGGGTGCACTCAACCAACAGCCTTCACAACATAAAAATCTTAAAACTTTGAAGAAAATAAATGGTAAAATTTTTATCCTTCAGTAGAATTAATACCGAGCAGAACGTTGGGTACGCAGCCGTAGGCGACGGTGTACAGCGCGACGAGCAGCATGAGGCTCAACAGCGGCACGAACGTCGCGTCTCGCAGCGCCGCGTCGCCCCAGCGCTCCAGCAGGTAGTAGTAGGGCGCCACGCATCCTGCAACACACACCACGCGACTTCAGCACCCATTTTTGTTTTAACTTATATGTATATATGAATAACTACCATAAACTTATTTTATGGTAGAAGATTTGTTGAAAAAATTTAATGCTGATGTTGGTACGTTACTCGCCACTCTGAACAATGTCATTGTCCATAAGATTAGCTATAATTTGACGAAGTTAAATACGTAAATTTTTTGTCTGTTTAGTTCTAATATTTATGAATTATAGAAAAGCTCTTTATTGAACCATAGTGAAAGATAGGGGTTGTAATGATACTTCAATATATCAAAATATAAGGAGCTACGTCGCGATCACCATAGTGAGAAGTGCGAACCTTCCTAACTTATGCTTCAATAATCAAACAGAAAACAAATACAAAGAGCAGCTGCATGACGTGAGGAACACATACAAGCCCCACCGAGACACACGCTAAGAAATAACAGAACTATGTAATTTTCCGGAAATTCCTCAATATTGAACCATAAATCTAATATGCGTTTGTCAAATTGGTTTGTGTGCGTGTTTGCAGGCGGACATCACTAATATTGGGGCGCGTATCCAGGATACATACCGGGTAGGGATATTCCCTAATTGGGGCACGCATCCAGGATACTTATGACACCTCAAGAATATAGAGGGGCAGTTGGGGCACGCATCCAAGGCAGTTTGGGCACGGATACTTTAAAGCTGAGTCTTGGCAATGCATGAAGCTTTTGGAGGAGGGTTAGGTTTTACTTAACAGTGGTTGGAAATGAATAAGATTTTGCCGTCTCTCTTCCTTAATTGATCGATGCAATTTTATATCACGTAGGGTGAGTGAAGAATCTTAAGTTTCAGTCATTTTTTGAAGAAAGTCGGGCTAAAGAAAGAATCCGCTGATCAGCACGCCCTATATAAGATGTTCACCCCACGCGTCGTTCAGAAAATGACTAACTAATGCGCGATTGGCAAATGCATGGTTGAATTAATACATATAATAATTCAACCATGGGAAAACGGTTCTCCACTCGCGCTCTTAACAAAATTCACAATATTTGCTGGTACGATTAAACATAAAATTATTAAAACATTTACTAAATTTTTTTATCATTCAGGAATTATACGAGTGTTATTCCTGCTCAAAAATTGATGATTAACTGACTGGATATTTTTATAGTGGTTTAATAATGAAATTTATGAAATCCGAAATCAGCAATCGAGATCAAGATAATTTAGTAAGATATTGTTACAGAGGTCGTTATCACGAGTTTGAAGGTTTAATAAATTAATTATGACATTCAAGAGAAATACTAGTGCGAGGATTGAAAACATTTGTAAAATGTTCGGAAATGAATTATATCAAATATATTAATCTGTACATTGGGAAAATTAGTGCAAGTACACACTTAAAAGCGACTGTCGGTTTGTAAGAAAATCATGTTGTACGTCATTATGCTTGAATTTAATATGAATTATAAAGCAAGTGTACAGCAGATTTTAATTTAAGATCTATGGTAAAAATTTGCAAAAATGCTCTTATACTCGTACGGAATATCTCGTTTATTCACTTATTATTTTTGAGAAAGACAGAGTTTTAACTTGAATGTTTTAGTTGCAGCTCAAACAAAATGAAGAATCTTATATCAATTTAAAGTCGATATCGATGCGTGACATCTGTATTTACACAATATTTTACAGAGAACTGATAATATCTTTCTTTTAATGGTACTTTGTTGAAACTGTCACTACGCTGGAGAAAAAATCTTGGACAATTCAGGCTGCTTTTATATGTTAGTGTGTACGTGACCGCTGAATTACTATTATATGCATTGGTAGAGCGATCTGATTTGCCCAACTAGATCGTTATGTATGTAACTGCTATAACGACAGTCTCTTGAGGCGAAACTTGTATGGCGACTGTAGTTGAGATTGCACAAGCTGAAATTGTAACGTATTTGGCAGCTCTAAACATACCCCGAACCCCTGCACATAATCAAGTGTATCAGTGAAAATTTCATGTGTTCTTGCGTGAAACACTCGCCCAAATTTATTTTTTGATCATACTAGCATATTTTGTCATTAATTTGATTGTTACACGACACTTATATCCTTAAATTTGTCAATTCTGAATCATTTCGTTTGCTACTCCTACTAGTGTACCTCGATTTTACCAAAGCATTTGACAGTGTTCCGCATGAGCGGCTGCTGCGTAAAGTGAAGTCTTTGGGAATTGAGGGAAACGTACTCCAATGGATCAGAGATTTTCTAGTAGGTAGACGACAACGTGTCAGTATTAATTAACTGAACCGTGTCAGACTGGGCATCAGTGCGCAGTGGCGTGCCACAAGGAAGCGTTCTTGGGCCTATTTTGTTCGTTGCTTTTATAAACGATTTGCCAGAAGCTGCTCCAAGTATGAACGCGTTCAAGAACAGACTAGATAAAGCTATGGAAAAATATATGTTCAGATTTGAAATGCCTAGCACCTTATCGAACTCGGTGGAAGTCTAGTAGCTACTTCAAACTATCGTCAGTCACGAAAAGATCCAGTCAAATGACACGATTTTATTAGATCTTCTGTGAACAAGGCACGACAAGAAAAAGAATCGGCGACAGGCCACATCAGTCCTACACTTCAGCGCCGAGATCACTATGTTATGTTATGTTTACTTACTTTAAACAATTTATTCTTCGTTCCTTTGGAAACCACAGGTGTTGAGGTCGCGCTAAGTCTGAACGCAGCAACATTGTAAGGAGGAGCATCAAGTTGAACGACGAGGAAATGGCAATATAATCTGCCACTAATATAAACTTATATACTATATATATACTTACAGTTTTAGGGAAAGTTCTCACTAGGTCGATGGCACCGACGTAGGAACATGATGCCATCAAATGAAGACATTTGTTTGATTTAAAGTATAAACACAAAGATGATCATTGTCTAAATTTGAGGGTCATTCTCCAAATGTCCAAATATTGATGTACTTATTGCCTTGTGGGGCTCATCCTCACCCAGTTTGGCCCGGCATAATATTATATGATCGAATGACTGATCGCAATGGTCACTTAATTTCTCTCAGTTTACGCTGTCATTTCAGCATGACCTTGTTTGTCGCGACGTTTTTCCGGTCATCCCACATTATATTGACTTGATTTTTCAACTTCATTTGGAAAAAGTTAGAGGATAAGGTGGACGATACAGAAATGTAATTAAAGCTAAGCACATTTTCTTAGTGAAGCAATACTCTGACAGCTGATAACTGTAATGTAAAAAAGAAATTTGCACAATGTTCGAGTGTAAGATTTTTGTAGGGGAATCGCTGGCGTGTGTTTCTTTCGAAGTAATCTTTTGATCACTCAACGGATGAATTCAAAAAATTGCACCTCCCGCTGTGAAGCCCAAAGGAAATCAGTTTGCATGTCGGTAATGTCTAGGCCTGACCCCGCCTATTCCCGTAAACGCTTGGCTATATAATGCCATGTCAGCTCGATTACTCTCACGAGTCAACGACGAGGTTTGACGAAGTTGGTATACATTCTACAGGTTCGTAGACTGCACGAGGAAATGGTCAAACTTTCGGTGAGCACCGTTTCATTAACTAAAGTAGATATATGTAATACATTGATACTTTAGATACTAGTATCAATAAGGTTTGATTATCTCGTCCTATTCTTGTACCTCGTAGCTTTTTTGCACATTTTTTACAGTTTAATTTGTAAGAGATTAACAATTATCCAAGAGAGATTAACAATTATCCAATTATAATTCGTTGCTTTCGAACTTTCCTCCTTACTGTCTTTCAACCTCTCCTTAATTAATCATTGGAAAATCAAAATGAGTTAATTAGTTTAGCCACTAGAGATCTAATGATGGATTTAGTTGTATAATCATTCCCAGTTCAATTAAATAAATGTTGGTGCGCTAAGTTAGTTGGAAATAAAGTGAACTCGAGGCCGTCAAAATGACCATAATTCTGACGTTAAATTTACTGTTTTCAATTTATAAGACGCAAATTCTGTTCACGACTTACTGAAGTGTCTATTCTACTGATTGATTATTTAGTTAATAGTGATAGTTTGGCATAGTAGACTGTAATTAAGTCGCAATATAGACCTGCTCTCGTATGTATTCTGTTCCGAATTTGCTCAAGGGTTTCTTCAATAATACATATTGATCAATTATTCAGTATTTATAAAATTTGCTCCAGTAAATTTCTTACATTCAATGCTAAGTTTATTTTAATGAAAGTTAAATGAGTAAAATAATGCATAGGAAAATATTTAGCATATTTTGTTGGCAGATATTAGATTTGTTTATGATTTTATTAGTTCACGTTGATAGATTAGTTATTCTTTATAACCATGACATCACGACCAAGCCCGAGTTCCGTATAACAGCGAAGACACTGAAGTTAAGCTGCATAATGTTTGATGTCATCTGTTAAATGTTGATAACAAATTAAACGTACTTATTGCATGATTAACTGAGCCACAAGTCGCTTGGTGTATGTCATTTAGCATAATATTTGATATTATCTGTGCAGGAAGATGTCCATCATTCTTTTGTGAGCACAGCAGCAGTGATTCTACTTCTGGTGAGCATCTTCTTGTTGTTGGTTTTTCTGCAGAATCTAAATCACTAATTTAAATATTTTTGTAATATCTAAGTTTTATACGAACCAATATTTTCATATTTATGCCTTGACGTATCTCATGTCTCAATATAGATAATTATGAAATTTCAATCAATCTAACACATATATAGATAGAATCGAGATGCCCATTTGACTAGATGCAAGCTTTTCAATAATAACTTCACATCCACAAATGCTCAATGTTATTGGCGTTGTTGCAGTCTCAGGTCGGTACAATGAAGCTCGTCCGCAGGCCAACTTTGTTATGTTTCAGTTGGTGCAGTCAGGAGCTGCAGCGATCACACTCAGGCCCAACACCCGCATGGAGTTCGCCTCCTTGAGCTGCGCTCTGTCGCGTGTGTGTGAGGATTGCTACAATCTCTTCATGGAGATCTACGTGTTCAGCAGCTGCAAGTGAGTGACTACAATAACCTATAGTCTTAAGTCACGGAATTGTCGCGTGTGTGTGAGGATTCTACAATCTTTTCAGGGGGATCTGTACGTGTTCAGCAGCTCAGACTGTATGAATACATATACAACCACTTTGGTTCGGGTTTGCTCGATATACGAGAATTATTCCTATTCTTTTATAACATTCCTTTTCCAAGAATGTATGTTCATCAAAATTATAGCAAGGGCACCATGTATTTAACAAGGAATTAAAAGTCATTCGGAATTAAAAGTCACTGAATTTACGGTACCGGTTGCTGTTCTGGTACATCTAAGAAAAGTAATATTCAATTTATTCAAAAAATGACTTGCTGAATAGATTTCTACGCAGTACAAGTAACTTTGCGGCATATATGCCATTCTTAACTCTCCTACCTAATTTCTGACGCACTGCACTTCACCAGATCAAACTGCTTCCGCAACGAGATGTTCCCGAAGTGCGTGAGTTACCTGCTACTGGACAACCGCATGGGCGACTTTGTTAGGAAAATCAACTTGGCCAGCGGTGACCGCTGAGCTGACCGCGGTGTCCACTGAACTGTCCTCGGTGGCCACTGAACTGTCCTTGCTGGAAACTGAACTGACCTCGGTAGCCACTGAACTACCCTCGGTTGCCAATGAACTGCCCTCGGTGGCCACTGAACTGCCTTTGGTAGCCACTGATGCGCCTTCAGTGGCCACTGAACTGATAACGGTATGATGTCGGTATCCACTGAAAAGCCCTCGGTAGCCACTGAATTGCCCTCGGTTGCCACTGAACTGTCTTAGTTGGCCACTGATATGCCTTCGGTGGCCACTGAACTGCCCTCTGCCCTCCGCCCTTTGTTGCCACTGTCCCCAATACTCCTGGCTCTACGGAAATACTTCTGCTCGCTACACTGGCAGCGAGCCGACCTTGTATGTCAGCACATTATAAAATCCGGCCTATCTTAAAAGGAATGGTAATTAAATTACTACTTTAAAAATGAGTGCACAAGAAATTGAGTATAGGGGTTGTTCTAAAAAATTGCGGTGGATATCTGTGAATTTTTCTGCTTCTATGACTCTAACATCGCATGAGAAATCGCCTGGAGAAAATTACAACATTAATAATAGTTTGCATTTTGATGTTAAATGTAAAAATGCGACATGCACATTGTTGATATTAAAAGGTCAATTTATTTGTAGATAATTTTATGGAAATAATCTTTTTTATTCCAATTGAGCAAAGAAGTAACAAAATGATAGCCTATAGATTAAATTGTATTATAATTTTCAGTACGCGCATTAGGAAAATGAATACATCTATATCAATTACGAATTAATTTCGATACAGCGACGATTTTTTTCTTTACATTAATTTTATAACACAAGGCCCTAAATTTTAGTATCCTGTCGAGACGAATTATAGCGATAAGAGTTTAAAAAAATTGTTAATTATTAAAAATTTTTGAAAATTTTCAAAATATTTATGGGATTCCACTTTAAACCTTAATATTGGTATATGTTCATTGAAGTTGCATTGTTTAGCAGGTATACTTATTTTCGCGCGCACTTTGAACGGTCTCTTTAACTTGTTTTGCGCTGGATAAAGCAAATTTAAATCAATATTATTTCAATGAATAAACATTAGGAAATCGAATGATTTTATGTTTCTTTTTCTATTCCAAAACAAATGTGCTTCAGTAATTATTCACTACATTGATGATATTTATATTCACAGAATATTTATATTTCATCGTCAATCCTCAAATCAAAATGTAAATTCAGTGATGTAAATATATTATTTCGCACCTCGTAAATGGCTTTTCATGGCCGAGATATGGAATTCACGGCTCGGTGAAATAGAATCACGGCTCGTAGAAATGGAATCACGGCTGGCAAATCCATAAAACCACGGCTCGAAAAATTCAGTCGCGGCTCGCCAAGTAGATATATTCCATACTAGGTCTAGCAGAGAGTTTTTTAGATTCTCCTTCAGCTTCAGCCTTCAAGTCCTATAAGTAGACCAGAAAAGTATCATTGATTATTGATACAGGCAGCATCATACATAAGATATTAGCTTAAATCTTGGGTAAATGAGAAAATGAAAAATGAACTGATTCTAAAAAATCACTGGTTTGCCACACTACCTAGATGTTGCTCAGAAGTGCCGTAACTGGCCTGTAAGTAAGCCTAGGCCGCCCACCTGGCGGTCCCAGCCCAGGGGGGCAGGTTGTCAATGTCTGATTCAGATGGCCTGACAGTAACACCAGCTCTTCTGCAACTGCAAGTCTGCATCCTCAACACTTCACACTCAGGAGTCAGGACTCAGGATGATGTATGTTTTTGTGGGAATTTTCCCGCGCATTATGAGTTTTTGGAAGTCATAGGTCTTCGCAGTTTGCGCAAAATTATCTAAATATTTCCTCTTTATGCAGGTGTTCACGCAATTCCAGCCATCAATCAATTCTACACCGTGCAACTTCACCACAAGAGCAGTTTGCCAAGGAGCAGACAAAATAATCAGTAGGTACAGACTGTACAGTATGCCTCAGCAGCCAGCTATGCCTTTAATTATCCTTCAATACTATGTAATTTTTCTTGACACGGAAATTTGGTGAATGAGAAATTTAGAACTTTATTTTAGAGAAATTTTCTTCAAGCATATGGCATCACCGCAAACCGCTTGTTTACATTTTGTGTCTTTAACAGCCGCAGTTTACGATTACCATATGTTCTGTATCCGGTAAGCGGAATGTCAGAAGTAACCCGGACTCGGACATGTCTTAAATATTATTATTGTTGATTTGACTCGCGGAGTTTTTATGAACTGATGACCAACAAAATCTAACTTTTTAATAGAGATTTCATGTTTATTAAACTTCAAGTAAATAAGAAATAAGTAATATAAATAAGTAAATAAATAACCTTTTTTAATTACAGGGTCAAGCCGGTCAGCAATATTTAGCATTGTTATAAGAATTAGCTAAGCTGCTAGCTATCAATGTACAATGTATTGTAACACTTGATGCCTCTAAACCAAAAAACATACAATTCACACACATAACATAGTACACACTAAAGGCAACAAGTTTATATTCCAATTTGATGTAGTACATTCATACTAAACCATGAATAACAATAACAAACAGGGTAAAAAGGGATGGGCGGGGTAAAAAGGGACAGTCCTCCAACATTTTGTAGAAATGTTGTAGCAGCTTAACTAATTAAAATATTGCAAAACTAAAAATAGTGATGTAAAGTTCAACATTTTTACTGTCTATGCAGCATAAAGCAAGTTGAGAAATCATACGTTTATTACCTCTACAAAGTCCCTGGAAAAAGTGTGAAAAGTGAGATTTGGAAAAAGTACCTCTGATAAGGTCTGTAGCAGAAAAAATATGTCTTATTGAAAAATTTTACTTACATAAAAATTGCGCACTACCGTCAACCGGGGCTACTCAGGACTGGCGGGGTAACTTGGGAGAGTCCTCCAACACGGCGTAAAACTGTTTTAGTAGCAAAACTAATTGGAATACTGCAAAACTAAATATAGTGGCATAAACGTCAACATTTTTCCTATCTATGTAGTATAAAGGAAGTCAGAAAATACTAAATTTACTAGCTTTGGAAAATTCATGAAAAAACTTGTGAAAAATGCTATTTTGAAAAGTTACTTCTGCTAAGGTCTGTAGTAAAAAAAAATATTTGCCGTATTAAAAAATTTTACTTACTTAAAAGTTGCACCCAGGTGTCGGCTTGAAAACTTTATTTGCAGAATTTACATACCTCAATCCCAAAAAAAATGGCAGCCATTTCCGCACAGCAGGGCTACTCGGGACACCCCCAAAAATGCATTTACAGTAGAACCTCAGTAAGCAAAGGCTCCGGTTAAGAAAAAAATTGATTAAAAACAAAGAATATTGATTACATTTACCTCGCTCAGCAAAAAAAATTTCACTTATCAAAAAATTAGTGCATCATCGGTCATCACAAAATTGTGCATAGAATGTCCTATATAGAATTGTGCACCAGGCATCATAGAATGAAAAGTAATTGACCTAAACTATGATTTATTTCTCCAAAACATAAGATGGTTGTTACTAAAACATTCCTTTCTGTTTCAGATGTTTTTCACGATCTTTTTTTATAGCAAATTCACTTAACCCAATTAAATGGTGCGAAATTACAAGCCGTCCTGTAAGCTTACAGATACAGAAAAAATGCTATAAGGCTGCTGATATGAAGCTTGCAGTGGACAAGGTTGTTGTAAATGCTCAATGGCATGTTCATGGATACGGTAATATCACATCAATAATACAGTAATTAATGTATATGGCAATATCATATCAATAAAGGAAAAACAAGTAAAAATCACAGAAAATGTCATTTATTCTACCTCTACATCATCTACAATGAAAGAGGAGGACTTCAGAGTACTGTTAGTAATGAATGAGTACACTCTGCATGCTTCAAATGTTTTAAAATGAAGTTTTATTTCAAGTGTCCCAAGTAGCCCTATTTGACGGAGCTACTCGGGACACTCTTTTCTTGCTTTTGGCACCTTACAAATATCATATGGAATTTTTTGGAGAAGCCATGTGATAGCCCTTGCAAAGAGCTTTGAAATGAGCCTAAACGTGTTTATGAAATGTTTCATGGTGAGAAGTTATGGATGAAAAACTTTCAAAATCGTCCTGAGTAGCTCCAGTTGATGGTATAATTTTACTTGTCAATAGTTTCTAGAGAGTTCAGCTAAAAGTGAAATATTTCTTATTTTGGTTGTGTTTGAAGAAACATGAAGAAAAGTTTAAGTTTTCTGTTTCTGATAGGTGTTCCTCATCAAGTTTGTTATTGCCATCATTATATTATTATTGCCAATAACTCAGTTGGCTTGGTAGCTTGAGTGTATTACTATGAACTTTTGTGCATTTACTATTTTTATTTACTAAATACTATACTTATTTACTTATATTTACTTATTTACTGTACTATACTTATTTTTATGCACTTCTACTATACACTTTTTTTGGTGTATTACTATGCACTATGCACAAATTTTTGGTTGTGTTTGAAGAAACATAAAAAAGTTTTTCTGTTCCTGATAGGTGTTCCTCATAAAGTTTGTTATTGCCATTATTATTGGCGCACAATAACTCAGTTGTCTTGGTAGTTTGAGTGTATTACTATGCACATCCTGTTCTGTCACTTTGAATGCTCTCTACTGCCGGTATACCAACTTGCTAGATACGTAAAGATGAGGGTGTTGCTTGAGCCATGACAGAGGATGGACGTGACGTGTCATACCGGTCCTGATATGACTTTTTTTCTATTGCCGGTTGGTGGCAGTACATGCATCTTGTACTAAGTGTTTCAGTGAAAAGTCTGAAATTCTGTGTGAAGTCAGTAATGATTGAGTGTGTATAGAAAACAAAGTGGATATTGGAAGCCATTTTACCAAGTTTCGCTTTTCCCGTTAAGTATTTAAATTTCATTATATCGGCCCAATTTGTGAGTAAATATCGCAAATTTTTTTTACCAGTGAATTATTTCAGTGATCTCATAAATGAGAGTAAATGAACATATCAGAGAACAGTAAAAAGTACCGTACCAGTAAAAATGGCAACAAAAGCTTGTACAAGTAACCATCTAGAGAATGCCTTGAATGCAAAAAACTAAATTGTGGTAAATTTGCGCTGCAATGTAATTCATGCAGCCTGTTCTGTCACTTTGAATGCTCTCTACTGCCAGAATACCAACTTGCTAGATATGTAAAGATGAGGGTGTCATTCATCTGCAGAAAATGCATAATGAATGAGAAGTGGTTCAAGGAATGTGCCAAAGTTGTGCAAGATGTTGCCAAGACTGAAGAAATTCAAACTAGGCCTAACGCAATCGCTTCCCTTGGCCAAAGTGCCCAGGTGTTGCCGCCCTCTACTACCTCTACTCCTGCATGCCCAATGGTGTCCAAAATCATACCCCACCTCCCTTTCCTTTATTCACACCCCATCCCTTGACCGCAGCCCAGAGAAGGATGGGGAAGGGGTAACCCTTCCTCTCCCCCACTTAACACACACTCCCACAGGCCATTTTGATTTAAATGCCTCGGCTGCCACTCCCTCTGGTCACAAACACATCTGCTGGAGGTGAATAAAGTAGGTAATATTGAACATGTATTATGCGTAGATGTTAAGAATGCGAGTCGAAGTGATAGAGCAAGTGTGTAAAGGCATGGTGGTTTCGAGACCGTTGGAAGGAGTTTAATTTACATTGAACATTGCCAGCTCAGCACGAGGGACATTCCATTCGAGGAATGCGGCGTCACTTCGAGGATATAGGCTTAACAGTGCGCAACTCTAGCGTATATAAGGACCTCAAAGTTGGTGCCAAGGGGGTTGGTTCTAAAAAATCATGGTCACGAGCACAGTCTGCAGCAGACTTTGCAACGCCGTGGCCGTGAGGCCGACAGTTTGTCATTTTTAACATTGATGGTTGCGACTCGCAAGAAACCTAGACTATCGAGGCAACTACGAGTCCGGTGAGCAAATCAAGAAAATCAACATCAACACTACAGCTGCAACTCAGCCGTGAGACAATGCGAGAGAGCCACGAGTTGTACCACAATTATAACGCATGTCATCAGAAGATCTAAGTTTCTAGCTCTACACCAAGAATTATTATTGGTACGGTCATCAATAGTATCGTCACTATTTTCATCAGAAGAAGCGGTATGGTCACAGTCATCTCGACCTCAGTATGACATGGAGTTGGAGTATTTTCATCGACTATGAAAACGAGCACCACTATTCTGAAGTACGGTCATCATAAACTCTACGGTTAGACTGGCTGCAAGACATCACTATAGCGCAAGAAATACGGCCATGAAGAAAGTGCAACTGTGAAATCGGACGCAAGAAAACAGCAGCGGTACAGCCGCTCTACCTACAGCCACAAAGTGTGCATGTACAATATGGTTGTTTGCAATGGTCGTACGGCTTAATGGAACTGCAATTTATCAATGTATGTAAACTGATAGGTTCTCACTTTTGATTGTGTCAGATTACATTTTTCAAGTACTAGAGATTTTTGTTTATGTAGGATGTAAACTTGAATTTCCAATTTAATATGAAATGTATCAGTGTTTCATTACAACCCTCTCTTTGTACTTTTCTTTTGCCGTAATCTTTCCAAAATGAGAACCTTTTCCATACGTGCCAATCAAACGCCACTCGGCGGCCACCTGACAAAACGATAAGTAATGAATACCGGTATCTTGAGCCTGAATCTGATCGTAACGTAAAATTGGTGGAGTAATCATTCTGATTCTCCAACTTTAAAATATATGAGACGATAAGAAACTAATTTCTCTTTTATTTTTTCCTATTTAATCAGAAGTATCTTCAGGGAAATTGCAATCGGGAAAATGAAGGACTAAGCTGTATGTATCCTCACCCTAAGATTTGTCACAAATTTTCAACATTGGGAAGCGAAAACCCACGTAGATGCCAAAATGGGAAATACTGCCCATTATACCACCCGTTATTGTGCTGGAATACTATATAAAATATAGCTTGCAAATGAGATACTGTCAACCGGGGCTACTTGGGACGGTTTTGAGCGTTTTTTTGTTAAAAACTTCTTATGATGAAACATTTCATAAACAAGTTTAGGCTCATTTTATAGCTCTTTGCGAGGGCTATCGAATGGCATCTTCAAAAAAATTTCATATGCTATTCGTAAGGTGCCAGAAGCAAAAAAAGAGTGTCCCAAGTAGCCCTGTGGAACAGGGCTACTCATGACACTGGGAATAAAACTTCATTTTAAAATATTTGAAGCATGCAGAGCCTACTCATCCATTACTAACAGTACTCTGAAGTCCTCCTCTTTCATTGTAGATTGTTGTTTAGGCCACTATATTTAGTTTAGCAATATTCCAATTAGTTTCGCTACTATGACTGTTTTACGACGTGTCAGAGGTGCGTCCCGAGTTGCCCCGCCAGTCCCGAGTTGCCCCGCCAGTCCCGAGTTGCCCCGGTTGACGGTAACTGTTGCTTTCATCGCCTTAGACTCAGCCCGCAGGCAGGAAGAGATACCAAAGGGAGACAGGATTTTGATACTTCATCCCCTGAACACCAGATAGACTCTACTGCCAAATTTTAAATTTCAGAAAAAAGTGCATACCTATGTTGAAAACTCCTTTCTGGGAAGGGCAAATCTATTGTAATCAGAAATACAACAGGGCAATCCCTAAAATTACCACACCAGACATCCCATCCTACTGGAGTGGAGAACCACACAGAGAGCTCAATATCAGGCACAGCAATTTTTTAGACCTGCAGAGGCAAGTAGATCAGATTCAGCAACAAATGCAACAACTGTTGAAACTGCATGAACAACAGCAGAAATCACATCAACAAACACAACAGCTGCAGAGCCATAGACCCCTGGCAGTGCAGTGTTACAGCAACTAAGGACACAAAGAAGGGAAGAATCTAGCATCATGACAGCTAACATAGAGGGGCTCTTCCCAAGAAGAAAATGCCACAAGATCGGCGTACTTAAAGAAATTGCTGAGACAGGAGGAATAATCATGCTTGCCTTAACCAAGTCACACCTAAGAGAAGATATCCAAGATGGAGAAATCGAGATGAAAGGCTTTCAACATTACCGAGCAGATTGAAAAGAAGGGAGAAGAAAAGGAAGCGTTTTAGTCTACCTCAGAAACTTCCTAGTGGCAAAAACAGTTCCCCTGCATTTAGGCTCCAATGGATATGTGGAACATGTTATGCTATACATCCCCCATCTCCATCTATGCATAGCTATTGTATACCAACTGCCTGACTGCCTGCCTGAAAAATTCAATGAAACTCTTGAGAGAATAGAAACAGAGGTGACCAACTTAGGTTAACCTTCCCCAAATATTGTGGTTGCAGGAGATTTTAACCTACCACACATATGATGGCCAAACTTGGACTGTGCAGAACGGCGCAGAAATCAAACCAGAAACCAGGCAACACAACTGCTTTGATTTGCTAGGGAGCACTTGCTAAGCCAACAGGTTCTGGTGCCAACAAGAGAACATAATATCCTGGATCTATTCTTCACCAGCAATGAAGAACTGGTTGCTGATATTCGTGTTGAGGAGACCACACTGTCTGACCATTGACCAGTGGTGGTCAAGAACACAATTGAGAGGGGAACCTAGCCAAGACTTGAGAGGGGCTAGCTGGGCTAAATTTTCATCATTGAAGAACAGACTGGGAGGCCATTGGGAACAAACTCCTCGAAATTGACTGGAGATCTGAGTTTCAGGAATTAAATGCCTAAGCCATGCACAACAAACTCTGCGAAGTATTACTGCAGGTATGTATTTGTCACATGCCGGAAAAAACAACCCCCAAATGCCACATAATTCTGAGAGACAGATGAATCCTCATAAGGAAACAAGCAAGATTGAACAACCAGATAACAGCTGCCTCCAAGAATATAGAGAGGCAGAGGCTGGAACATCTAAAGGTTAAAATTAAGGAAACTGAATGACAGTTGCAGGACTCACAGGAGGCTGAGCAACAAATTGCAGATGCGCAAGCAGTGTTTGCCATTCCAGAGAATACCAAATATTTCTACAAATATGCCCTGTCAAAGGCCAAAATCTCTGTGGGGCCTCTCTTTTTGTTTTTTTAACAAAAACCCCCAAAACTCAAAAACTATTTGACATAGAAAAATGTCAATGGCCATTAAAGGCCTAATACTGAGGCTACGTAACACAATAGAAAGATTTAAAAAGTTTGCATATCTAATAGGTTAAATAATTAAAAATGTGACTCACAAAAAAGAGCTATTATTTAAAGCCTGTCGGAGTACCCCCTCCAATTTTTTTTATTTTTTGGTAAAATTACACCAGGTTTGGATGCATTGTAGTAACTCTTCTAGTTACATATGCAAATGACAAATTTTAGGAAAGTGTCATAGTTTGCAAATGGGGGGCACTGCCCCCCAATGGGGTAACTTTGACCACCTAATGGCAGCCGTGACGGGGTAACGTTGACCGGCTTGGAAGTTAATATAAAATTACCATATATAACATATTTTATGTTTGACAGCCTATTTATGTTTTTTCTTTATGTTTCAGTCTCTACAGAGTCTTATATATGGTAATTTTAACTTAATTTCCAAGCCGGTCAATATTACCCCATCATGGCTCACATTAGGTGGTCTAAGTTCCCTCATTCAGGAGCAGCACCCCCCATTTGCAAACTATTACACTTTCCTCAAATTTGTCATTTGCATATGTAACTAGAAGAGTTCTACTACAATGCACCAAAACCTAGAGTTATTTTACCAAAAAATATAATTGATTTTACTGCCCAGTCTAAGATACCCCATGAGCTGGGTTAACAAAGACCATCACTTTTTTTGAAATTACATCAAAACTATGAGAGGCAGGATCCAGCAACTTATGGTGAGTGAACCTAGAGTATAGACCTGTATTTTGCATGTTTCAATTAAGGTTTAATTTAGCTAGTAAAAAATGGCATTATTTTTAAAAAAGTGGTCTAAGTTACCCCTTTTTACGGGAGTAGGTATGACAAATTGCCTTGAGAGGGTCCTGAAAGCAAAAGGTCAAATGACTAAGCATTAAAACAACTTTTAAGGTTATTATTTATTATTTATTTCACCTTTATTAGGATTTGTAAATGAATTTCACTTCTTTTAAGTGCCAGTTTTTATTGTGCTTACTGTAGGTACGTATATATTGACATAGGTACATAACATACTATCTTGGTGACAATATAAATTTTTTGCCTAACTCACATAGGTCATGTATTCAAATATGGTATGTACATCAATGTCCTAACATGCCTATAAATTTAATGATATCATTAAAAATTGAAGTAAATTGGGTCCAACACTGAAATTTGTACTCCTATTTCATTTTTGCCTATAATGAAAGGATATACCATCAAATGGGGTAAAAAGGGACGGGCGGGGTAAATAGGGACGCGCATCCCACATTTCGTAGAAATATTGTAGCAGCTAAACTAATCAAAATATTGCAAAACTAAAAAT
>NW_025935768.1:0-330 GCF_000764305.2 Hyalella azteca | reverse complement strand
TCATATTGTTAGGGACGCTCGCCGCTTCCATCAGATCTTAAAATGTAAAAGTTTAATAGATACAGATTTGTATGAATAATGCCATTCAATATTGTAAGCTACATTAAATTGAGGGTGGAACATGGGAGTGGCACCACACTCCGGATTATGTATGTTTTCAGGGAATTTTCCCCCCGCATTTTGACTTTTTTCAAGCTATTACGGCGCACCGTTGGTGCAACTTCTGGCCATCCCTGCTTGCACGTGCAAGCGTCGGCGCAGCGCGCACATACATTTTGTCAAGGGACAAGAGACAGAAAACGTATAATACTTAATATGCATTTAATTATC
>NW_025935767.1:0-2924 GCF_000764305.2 Hyalella azteca | reverse complement strand
CACACGGCCAGTTGCTGACGACTGAACACCTGCCCTCAGTATTTCGTTCGCTGTCATGGCAATGAGCTCTGATCGATGTAGACTTGCAGGCGTGCAATCAAGTCTTGATTGCGCTTGGAAGAAGACCGCCCCTTTTATTATGCATGGAATATGAGGAAATGTGATTCATTTGTTCTTATGATTAGAGAAAATTATGTTTAATAATTCGATTGCGCTTGGAAGAAGACCGCTCCTTTTATTATGCATGGAATATGAGGAAATGTGATTCATTTGTTCTTGTGATTATAGAAAAGAATAATAATGTTTCATTTATTTTTTCTATGATTATAGAAATTGATGCCTAATAATAATGTTTAATTTATTTTTTTATTATTGGTGGTTTCCTCAAATATGACGGTTCATTTTCATTGTCAATAAAGTAAATGAACACGGATAATAAGATCACTTATGGATAATATAAATTATTCATTACTGTTTCTTTCTCGCTAATCGCAATGAAATTGCAACGGTGTGAAGCTGTTTTCTCCAGGCTGTGAATTTGCGTTGTTCACTGCAACTTATTTCGGTAAAATATACATAAATTATCATCAACTGTCACTATTTTATTCCACAATTATCATGGCTAATTAGCTCTTGAACATGCTCCTGAATATTCAATAACAAAAGGCTCCTTACATCTGACATTGGAAGATAATGCTGCACAAAACTTTAGCACGACCTCCCTGTTCAGTGGAAGGAAATATTGCATTACACTTGAGAAATGATGTCAAGAAAACAATTCAATTATTCGGAATTTACTGAATCTGAATTATGTTAGGTGAACACAATAGTTAAAAAAAATTGGCGCGAGCTGCTACCCGGTGGAAGTCCTCTGTATCGGGAGCAGGAGCTTCACCTGGCCAGCGCAAGCCAGCCATGTAGCACAGAGAAACTGACGCGCTAAGTTCCGTGCCGCCCATCCTGTCAAAATAAATGCCAACTGATTTTAGTGAAATGAAAGCCAAATAGAAAATTAGAGCAAGCTGAATATTATGGTGCGAAATATTATCAAATGCTTAGAGATACAGACCTAGCAGCTATGCTCTTAAAATTTATGGTCATCTTAAAATAAAAGATATATACAACAAATTGGCTTTCTACGAGATATATATTCAGTTGGAAGACGAGGAGGGTTTTATTATTTGGGTTGAGAGTAGTGAAGGGGAAACGGTTATCCATATTGGAAACCGGCCGGAGTTACAAGTCACCACAACACCCTGAGCTTAAGTGACGGGGAAACAACCTGCAGCAGCCGGTCCTCTCCACAGCTCTCGCAGAGACCCGTCCTCCGTGAGAAGACGAGCTGATGCCGCAGTCCCCAGGTCATCCCAACACCTCGAGGCCGCCACCTCAGACGAGACGCACGCTGAAGGTCTCACTCCATAACGCAGATGTGGAGGGCAAAGCGTGAAGATGTGGCGTAGTTGGCAGTCGTAAGAATCTGACTGGTGAGCTGTCTCTGAATCTGACTAAAGGTTTGAGTTTAGCTTTTGTCTTCAAATGTGGATTTGAAGAAATGCGGAAGGTTGCCCGCACCATTTCGAGAAATTGTGGGAAGCTGTAGCCGGCCAAATAAAATCACAACTAAACTCAAAATAACAGTCTTCCAACTGGAATTATCTTAGGCAAGATAATAATTCCATTCACATGCAACTGAAGAAACAATAATAAAAATAATCCAGCTCTTGAAAATCAAGGAATCAACATGATATTTACCGGAAAAAATATATAAACATTTTAGAAATAAGGTGTAGGTCTATTGCCAAATTGCGCCATTGCTTGATAAATATCGAATATCGGGTAAAGATGAATATTTCCATTCATGAATGCTCTATATTTTTCATTGTTAGAATAAATCTTAAACTTTAATTGCATTTTTCGTCCTAAATAACTGGATCAATTATTCACCAAGCGCATTTTTGGTTGGAGTTTCCCATAATATAATATACAAATATTTCCGATAATACAATGTTCAAATACTTCCGATAATATACACTACAAATATTTCCGATAATACAATGTTCAAATATTTCCGATAATACAATGTTCAAATATATCCGATAATATAATGTTAAAGTATTTCCGATAATATAATGTTCAAATATTTCCGATAATATAAAGTTCACATATTTCCGATGATACAATGTTCAAACAATTCCGATAATATTAGGTTTAAATATTTCCGATAATATAATTTTCAAATAATTCCGATAATATAATGTTCAAATATTTTTGATAATAAAATGTTCAAATATATCCGATAACATAATGTTCAAATATTTCCGATAATATAATGTACAAATATTTCCGATAATATAATATTCAAGTATTTCTGATAATATAATGTACAAATATTTCCGATAATATAATGTACAAATATTTCCAATAATACAATGAACAAATATTTCCGATAATAAAATGATAAAACATTTCAGGCTGGGCTGAAGGAGAAATATAATATATTTATCAATTCACGACATGTAAGCCAAATTGCAATAACATGATTATTTTGATAATTCGTCGTTCGATTTCGTTTTTGTTTTAGTAACGTTGTAGAAAAGACACTTCAGTTATGTATGCTTATGTTTACTTAACGTATAATATACTTAACAACTTTCGTTATCTCAAACTGTAAATGAAAAAGTTGTGTCTTTTCAATATAGAATAGAACTTACTTTTTGAAAGAGATTAGTCGAAAAAATCACACACTCGTTATCAAATTCAACTGAAATCGGGATAATAGATCAAATAAATTCTGTTACAAGGTGTATAATCTTTTCACAACAGTTCCCTCCAAAATTGGATAAATATTTAGGAGTAACATTATATGTCGGCATCGAAAACAACAGCATCACCTCGCTGGAAAACGATGGTCAGATGGGATC
>NW_025935766.1:0-518 GCF_000764305.2 Hyalella azteca | reverse complement strand
AGGGACTAGACCAACTATATATGAGTGCACGCACTCTGAGCTTGTCGATGTACATCTTATGAAGAAGGGCGGTGTCGCTGTAGCTGGGGAAGTCCACCACGACGTTACCAGCAGCGTCCTCGTAGCAGTTGGCGATATGCAGCAGAAATAGAGGCTTCACTACGAACTTCTTGCGTAGAGGCTTCATTGTCGATAGTTCTATCAGATGTATAAACGTCTGAAAAACAAAATTAATCAACTGCAGATTGAGAGTTTTTAAAACAGATATTTTATTTTCCTGGTCGATCACCTAAAAATAAGACCACGACATAATCAAAGGAGAATGTTTTTCCTGGTTAACATTAAAACTTTCTCCACATTAAATTCGTAAAACAAGTCTCGTTCCCGTGTCATTACATACATTTCTTTATGACAAAGTGACATAACGGGGCCGTTCATTTGTTATCACTCACACTTTCTTCATGCCACTTCATGCCGTCGAGGAAGGCGAGGTTATTGAAGACGTCACTGACGACCTC